>NC_056744.1:114179440-114349440 GCF_019279795.1 Protopterus annectens
ACCAGCCTTGAAGTGGAGGTATCTTCTGCACGATTCCCTTATTGGGATATGCAGGTATACCTCTAAGTCTAGAGTCACTGACCAAGCATTCTTGCCCAGCATGGGCGGTAGCTGTTGTAAAGTCAGCATTTTGAATTTTAGAATGTCCAGGAACGTGTTCAAAAATAAGTCCAGTATTGGACGCTAGGCATTGTCTTTTCTGGGTACCAGGAACAGTCTTGAATAAAAACCTTGTCCTTTTTCTTGTTCTGGTACTGGTTGAATAGTCCCCATATCCATGAGGGACGTAACTTGTTTCTGAGCCTCTGCCCATTGATTTTGTGGCAGATACGGCCAACCGTTTGGAATTGGCAAAGTATGGAAATGAAATCTGTACCCCTGGGATACTATGTTTAATACCCACTTGTCCTGGGTAATTAACTGCCAATTTTGAGCATGAAGTGCTAATTTTCCCCCCAAGGGGGCTGCCAAAAGATAAGTGCTTGGTGATGGTAGAGGGAAGTTACTGAGATTGCTTACTGTAGGGTTGTGCTTTGTTTCCTCCAGATTTGGAGGTGGAGGCACCCCATTGCTTTGACCTGTAAGAAACCTGTGATTGGTATCTAGAGTGCCAGGATTTGCCTTGAGAGGCTCTGCTGGAGACAGGAAAGGACCAATTTTTAGTAGGCCAGTGCCTACTGAATCTGGGTGGCTGCACTTGTAAGAAATCTTTTACAGTTTGCATAGATTTAGCTTTGTCTTCCATTTTATTTAAAACCTTTTCTGCCTAATTACCAGAGTATCATGCTGTAAAAGGGCATCCAACAATTTAGCTTTAATATGATCAGGCAGATTTTGCTCCTTGAGCCAGGCATGCCTTCTAATCACAGATCCAGTAACTGCGGCCCTGCAAGAGGCCTCCAAGGAATCAAAACCACAATGCAAAGTATGATTTCCAACCTGTTCTGCTGCACGCAATAATTCCTGTAATTCTTTATTTTCCACACAATTAGAAATCAACATCATTTTCTGTTTCAATAGGCCCATAACATGCTGTTGATATTTAAGCATAGGAAACTGGCAGTTTAAGGCCCTAACTGCCAAGGTTGCAGACATATAAACCTTCTTTCCCCATCTATCCAGTGCCCTGGAATCTCTATCAGAGGGGGTAGGATTTTTGGCTGTAGAGGCCTTTACACCTTTGGGACCCTGTGAGATAGTTTCAGGATCAGCAGCAGGATTTTTGAATAGAAATTTGTGGGAGTCAGGAACCCTGTAATATCTGTATGGGTTACTAGGAGCCGGAGGTAGGGATTCAGGAGTCATGCTTGATTCCGAAAACACATCAACAATGTCTAATACAGGAGGTATAGCCAAAGGCCTATGCTGAGGAAGAAGAAGGAAATCCCTAAGCCTCTTTTTTGATTAAGAGAAATCCTGACTCTCCCAATGAAAATGTTCCTTAAAGTATGCAAGGTTTCTCCAAAAGAATAATCCTCAGGAGGAGATGCAGATGGGATGGATTCTTCTGCATCTGAATCCTCATAGGGTGGTACAGAAAATTCCTGATAAAAAGAAACAGAAACATGATCTGAAGAATCATAATCAGTGTCTTGCCTAGGCCTCTTAGCAGGGGGGGGGGGGGGGTTTGGGAACCCCTGATCAAGGTAATTAAGTCATCAGCCATTTTGATCATCTGTTTTTAGGCATAGGGGCCTGAGCACGTGGCTCATGCGTCGGTTTTTTAGACTTAAAAGATGTTTTTGAAGCTGGTGTCTGTTTTATATAAAAATGTAGAGGCCTGAAAACACCTTCAGAAGCCGGTGCCTGCTCAGCGGCTCCGGACCCATCCGAGGGAGAGACAGCCAAGGGTTCAATACTCGGAGAATCTTGTGGCATACCGGACTCCACATGGGTCTCGGTAGAGGCCTGCGACTTAAAAGTAGCGGGTATCAGGGGCTGCGAAAGAACCTCACTGAGTACTGGCGAACCGGCGACTGGGCTTAGGAGACGCTTTGTCTTCGGTTTTGGACCTCAATGGTCTGTCTCTGTCTTTTTCTTTGCGTTTTTTGTGAACTCCGGTAGTCGGATTGCTAACCAACGACATTTCAGAGTAATTAAATCTGGATCCAAAATATTTTGAAGCAAAAATATACCGACACTTGATAGTGCATTGGTTAAATCTAGCACAAAACCGACAGCAAGGCACGTTATGATCTGGGCCTAGGAAAGGAATACAGTACAAATGAAAATCCTTATGAGGTATTTGCTTCCCACAAGTAATGCAATTATTAACTTTTACTGACGTCGGTAAGGAGCAAGAAAAAGTTTCCCCAACGGGGTACTTAGCTTTAATTGAAGACTTCGCTTCTGAAACTCGAATGCGAAAATTTCGTGAATCGGCGACTGGCACTTGCGAACTGCTTCTGCTTTGGGCACCACGCGGCAAGAAAGACTGAATAAAATGGTGTCAACTGCATGTTTTATACCCTTGACGACCTGACGTCATGGAAGAGGAGACCGCAACCGACGCAGGACCCAAGACTTTGTTATTCAGGTCGACTGAGGGCAACCTGCCAGCAGATTACCCAAATATAATGACTGCAACAGTGAAACACGAAGAACATCCTCATGGACGAATTTGAAATGGATAAAAAAATGGCTAGCTGTGAAGAGGAGGTGTTGTAGTCTTCTACAGGCATGTACTCAGAGAGAGAATAGGAGGGTTTCTTGGTCAAATCCCTCTGTAATCCCGTAAAGTATGCTAAATAATTCAGGGACCTCAAGGCAAAGGTCGATGAAGCAAATATGAGTTTTGCAAACCTGTCCAATGCTCTGGACTCTCTATTAGAGGAATAGACAGAGGAACTCTGCTCTGCTAGTTTCTTCTTTGCGACTGCCACCACAACCATATCATTAACAGAGGTTCCTTTGCTCCAATGTAGTCTATCCTTCGGTGGTGTCAGAATTTTTTCTGGGTATCAGGGAAATGGTTCAACACAGTCCAGTTCCTTCCATGCCTGGCAGGAGATTAAATCGATGAGCTCATGCGCCAGGGGAGTAACTCAAGATGTAGATGGGGTGGAACCAAAAGCTTCCAGAAAAGCTGACTTCTCCGGGGAAGGAGCATCTAAAGACATTCATCTTTCTAAGAACTTCCAAGATGTCTCCCGATGAGATGTCATCTAGTGAAGATCTGGTGGACCCTTCCCCTTTGTTGAAATCAGTATCCTTGGTGAGAGATTCTATAGGGGATTCTGTGTGTCTCCTTTTGCTTGTTTTCTTTTGCAGGACCTCTTCATTGGGATGATCTGGAGAGGTATCTGAGGAGATGGGAAGATCCTCAACAGGAACTGTCTGTATTGCTAGATGGTAAAGGCTGCCCCTGTGGCGTAGACCTGACAGGCTTAGAGCTGGGATCCGAAGAGGGAATGGATGCAAGACCCACAGATGAAAGAACTGTTGAATTCCTTGCTCAAGATAAATCCCTGTCCACTACCTCAAAGGCCAATGGACCAGGAGAAGCTGTAGCTGGCTGCACCAGACCTGAAAACACTGAAGCTGCCAGGCCCAGACACTGCCCAGATTTGTGCCTTGAGGAAGGAGTCGGACCAGAGATGACCAGTGTCGAGCTCTGAGGGGCAAGGATGACACTGATAACATCGGACTGGATCCCAACCTCCCGGGTCTGGTGCTGACACTTCAGCTCCAAGACTCATCCTGATCCAAGAGAACAAAAGTGGAACTAGTAAGGGAGGCTGTCGAAGTCGAAGACCTTGTTGTCTTCGTATCAGGCACTAACACTCTTGAGGCTCTCGGATCCAAGGGCTCTGAAACCAGAGGACATATTGTAGAAGGAGATATAACATGAGAAGTGGACAGGAGGCTTGCAGATCTGATGGGAGACAGAGATGGAATAACCCCATCTGAATCTGAGCTCTAAGGAATTTCTTCATCATCTTATCCATGTCAGCCTCAGAAAGACTTCTGGAGGACATGATGGACAATGTAGGTGACTGTGGTCTACACTAACTGCTTGGTGTTGTTTGGAGAAATGGGGAAGGAAGCCGAGGAGATAGTGGTTCAACTGTTAACCTGGTTGAGAGGGTTTGAGGAGAATTGGTCAATATAACAGCCAGATCTGAGGATTTTGGATCTGAATGCTTTCTTTTATGATCTGAAAATGTTGGAGCTGATGTCTTCTATATTTTTTTCTGACAGCTCTGAAGAAGCCATGGTCAAAGTGAAAACTTTAGGAGAACAGATGGGAGATCTCTTATGAGACTCCTTAGTCTCTGATAAAAATTTTGGTACTTTACTTGGGGGTTTGAGCCCTCCAAGAAGATGAAGGAGGCAGTATTCCTTTAAGGAGCAAATTATTACGCCTGTCAGAAGGTGTTCTAGATTTAAACCCCTCACAAACAGAGCAGTCAGTATTAAGATGTGCTGCTCCTAGGCAGTAAATGCACTCATTGATGGCATCAGAATTAGGAATTTTGTTCCCACAGGAAGTGCACCTTTTAAAGTTAGTTGGTTTCTTGGCCACAGCTGGAAAAAAAAAGATAGAAGTATAATACTAGCACAGTTTTTTTTTTTTTTTAGTTAAGCAAATTAGTAAATTACCAACAACGGAAAGCAGAATACCCTCAATGGTAGAAAGAGAGGGTGAAAAGAAGAAATAGTACCAACAATGGTAAGTTAGAAGGCTAACAGTAGAAATAAGGAAAAGAAAATACCTCAACGGTAGACAAAACAGAAAACTCGACTAACAGTAGAGGTAGGACTACTGGGAGAAGTTAAAAAGAGTTTTCAGAAATAGCTGTTACAAGTCAATAAAATAACCCAGATTTACCTCTATGAATAGGATCTGCGTTCCTGCTAGATGGATGCAAACGAGGTCTGAGATATTGCTGCCTGACTGGGGTATTATGAGTAGAGGGAGGAGCTTAAGAATTGGATCAGAAGTCTACTGCATGTGGCCAAGTCGACTCAGAGGTCAGATCCAGTACCCATACGTTGAGGCTGAATGAAAAGGCAACATCAGATCTAAGGAAATTTTTTGAGCTATGATACAGAACTGGAATTGCCTAGACATAGTAAGACCTTGCTGAGTCTAATTATGGTGGCTGCCAAAAAAAGCAATTACGAGAAAAAAAAAATCAAAGTCTAAACCAACTGTACTAACAGTAAATATAGTAACCGAGATAAAACAACTGGAAATTGGATCTTTAGAAAAGGGTAGGAGCAAATTACATACAAAAAATGGGAACGTGGAAACAATACAGGCAAAATAACGTTCTGGAGAAGGAATGAGGTTTAAAAGAAGGCAGGAATTGAATGAGTTATGTAATGTTTGACTGACAATGACTGGATAGATATAACTGATGTATAATACATGCAACTAAAAGTATGTCAATTAAGTTTTTCATTTATATAAATGTATGACTGCCTGTATCATAAGTGATAACTTAATAAAGATGTTTCTATGTTTCTTGTTAAAAAAAAAAAAAAAAAAAACTCAGAGAGACTTTGTCAGTGAAACCTTTTCCAATTTTCTAAAGGAAAATGCTACAGATACATGATTAGAAGAATCAAGACTACCTCGGACTTGAACCAGAGTCTGGTGTTGGGAAACGAAGATGAATAGGATGAACACCATCAACACTTAAATTAGTGAACAAATGGGGCACCATAAAGCATACGTCACATTTGTGAAATACGACTTTGTAACAAAACATGGTGGAGAAATACTCAGTTTTTGTTGACTTTGCTAAACTTGTCGGTGGACTGTAAAGCACATACCCCACTTTATGTCATTAATGGATGGAAGAACACTAAAAGGAAAAATAAAAGGTAAAAAAATATACTGTTACTAGTATTTGTATAAAACATTTAATGATATATTGTGGATGTTACATAGAAAAGCAGCTTTGTATACTCTGTATCATGGGTATTTTAAATGGGGGACTCCGGTCACTGTTGTATGGATGAAAGATATTAAAGTAAACAAGCAATTTTTATTTAACTGTAAGAAATAAAGGCTTTACTGTATAACAAAAGAAGGCAGGCTGGACAAAACAAGATAAACTTTGTATGCTTTCATTATGGGCTGCTAGAATGGGGTGTAAAAGTGCAGTGATTATACAATATGTAGAATTAAAATAATCTATCTTATTTTTACAAGGGTGAGTGTCTAGAATGTCATTGGCTTAAGCTACAAACAAGTTTTTTTTTTTAAGCAAATATACCTGGAAAATAAGTTTTTTTGTATCTGCAAAGATATTAGCTTGTATTTTCCCCCATTAGCAAATGTTCTTAGTGGAAATCAAGATGTCTACAGCTGAAGGGAGCTGGCACATTGTGATGTATGTAAAATTTACAAAGATTCCTTTGTGCATCTGCAGAGAATCTAGCATTTTATTTCTCATTGATGAATACTTCTGCATGGAGAGGAACTGTCTGCAGATGTAAGTAATTAATATTGAGAGTTCTGTGCATTCTTTGTTGAGGGAAATGCACATTTTAAAGGTACAGTGACAGGTAGTTCAGTGACAAATAGAGTTTTAAATTATGGGAACTGAATAAGAGATAGCAGCCTCCCTAATGGCCTGACTACTTTAATGTATTTAAAAGAGCAATGTACAATTTCATTTCATTTAAAGACAGTCTGTGCTTTTTTTTTTAGGGCTAAAAGTTAATGTTTTCTAAAAGTATGCAAGCATTTTTTCACATGTGTGAGGGGGAACACAGATAAGAAAAGAACAGACACCAATCAGTTTAAGTAGGAACACAGACTGTAGCATGCCCTTTAGTATGGGTAATCTTAATTTTAGGTTAGGTAATGCCTGTGGTGCAGATGTCCATTTCGGGCAATTGTTCCCATCTGCAGGGTTAAACTTAATTTCCTGAAGAGGTACATAGTTTTCACAGTTTTGTGTGTTTGTTCTAAGTTAACAGGGGATGCTGGTGTTCTGAAAATGTAGTAAATGTTTTGATTGAGGGTTTTATTAAAACAAAAAGTATTGAAAATGGGACAAGTGTTCAAATGGAGATGAGAAGAT
Source organism: Protopterus annectens (assembly GCF_019279795.1). Lineage (NCBI taxonomy): Eukaryota > Metazoa > Chordata > Ceratodontiformes > Protopteridae > Protopterus > Protopterus annectens. Next base: position 114,186,481 of record NC_056744.1, read on the forward strand.
ACAATTGTATAAAAGATCAACTTGCAAACAAGTGCATGCATGTAACATGAAAATTAGAAATGCATATTAAAAAACTGTCAAGTATATTACATGAGCAAAAAAGGTTTTTTAACACATGGCTACACTAACCATATTGTCTTGGAATGTTAATGACCTTACAGGAATAGACAAAAAGGAAAGAATATTGAATTATATTAAGAAACGCAGATTGCAAAAGACAATGCTGCAAGAAATCCATTTGGAAAGAAAGAAGTGAATTCGACAAAGGATTTTGGGATGGATATTCAGCAAAATATGAGGAAGAAAGGAAGAGAGGAGTGATAATATTGATCATTAGAAGGACTCCAATTATGACAGAATTGGATAAAAAGACATTAATAGTAGATTTGTAGGGGTAAGGGTCTACTGGCAAGAGAGGAGGATTAAGCTGGCGTGTATTTATATCCCACCAAATACTACTATTATGAAATTTAATAAAATTTTTGTTGAAATAGTTAGCTTTTGGCAGGGAAAATTACTTATAAGTGGGGACTGAAATTTGATTTGCAACAGTGAGGATACATCAGGGAAACCTAGAAAGGAAAATATAACAAAAGAGGGTAGATTTCAGAAGAAACGTATGAAAATAAATAGTACGGGTGACATGAACTCAGAAGCAGGAACTTGGATAGAATTTACATATTCCCCAAAGTACAATAACTAGGCTAGACAGGATAGAAATTATATTACACAGGAACATAGGATTTGGATTAAAAGCTTAGACACCCATTCAACAGCTGTTTCCAGATCATGCACTGATACAAACTAAAGTAAAAATGAACAGTACTGAAGTAAAAGCGAGACCCTCACATTTTCCCAGCTGCCTGTTAAAAAGAGAAGAATTTAAGGAATGGTTAGTGGAAATTAATCGAGAGTTGTTAGAGAAAATATAAATTTCTTTAAAAGTGGTAGCTAGTTAGTGGGGAAAAATGAAAATGGAGTTTAAAAATGGGGTAGAAATACAAGAAAAGGATATCATTAAAAAGTAATAGGAAGTATTTAGAAGAGTTGAGAAAGGTTAAGGTACTGCAGAAAATTGGACATCTCACAGAACAAGAAGAGATACTACTGCAGAGTGCTAAAGAGAAAATAAGACAGTATTTGGCTAGTATACATGAGTTTAGAAAGACTGCTGTTAAGCAACTATGTTTCTGACAGGAACTACAGAGCATGAAAATTTTTAGCACAATGACTTGAGTTACAGTAAGTAGTCAAGGTTGTCACCAAACCTAGAGGAGCCTATAAGAAAAATAACCAGATATCCTATAGAGGTATTAGAGCTATTTTAGAAATTTTATGAAAATCTGTATGAAGCAGAGGCATGTGGAACACACAAAAAAGCACAAATGGAAATATTTATGGAAGACTTAATTATGCCAAGGTTAGAAGTAGATGAAGCTCAACAACTAATAGTTAAGAGAAAGTGAGATAAAAACAGTGATATATATAATCAATCTGCAGGAAAGTCTCCTGGAACAAATGATATTCTTCTGTAAGTTTGGAAGCTAGGAAGGTAGAAAGTGATATCTGGAAGATTTTGCTTAACAGCATTTTAAAAGGAGTAAAAATACCAACATCTAGGAAAAAAGCTGTGGTGGATGTATTATCCAAAGACGGTAAAGGCCCATCAGACTCTGCTTTTTGTATGGACCCATTTCAATTTTAAATCATGATTATAAACGGTTTATGTCAATAGTAGTTAAAAAATGGCAACGGTGTTGCCAAAATTGATAGATATTGATCAATGTGGTTTTGTGACAGGAGACAAACATCTGACAACATTAACAGAAACTACAGTTATGCAAAATCTTACCATAACAGATGATGTCCTTTTCTTCACTGCTGCAGTATTCTTCACCATAGGGATCTCCTGCCAAGGATATCCAAATGTCCAGCCAGTATACCAAAGCCTTCAGATCTTGTATGCTCCCTGTGCAGGACATAAGGCATAAAGATGATGTGAAGACAGTTGCTCAGAACTGAATTGCTCCAGAAGAGAACAGTCTCCATAAGACAAAGGAGGTTGTGCACATCCATAAAGAGAAAATGCAGATGTAAGAGAGAGCCCTCGGAAAAGAGGGTAACCAAATCAAAGCCCCAAAACAGAAAAAGGGGGATGGATGGAGGGAATGAATGCTGCAACAGTGAGGAAAGGACATCTACTGTTATGGTAAGATTTTACATAATTGTACAATCTTCTATATCACTGCTGTAGTGCTTTTCACCTTAGAGAGAGTACAAAAGCTCAAGAAAAGGAGTGGGAGGTGAAAGGCTGAAAACAGCCCTCAACAAGTCCATGCATGATGGTCCTAACAAAACCTGCTCTGGCCCTGGAAACAATATTTAATTTATAATATTTAGTAAAAGTATGCATTGAAGACCAAGTAACAGCTTCAAGGATGGAATTGTGTTCAAACCCTTAAAGAAAGCACCAGAGGAGGAATCAGCCCTAGTAAAATGAACTCTAATAGAAGCAGACACTTGCCATGAAAAAAACAAAAGGAAATGGTCTTAGATCTCCAGGATGAGATGGTTTGCTTAAAATAGTCAAACCCAATATCCTGGGATGAAAAGAAACAAAAAGCTGGTCATACTTATGAATGGCCTTAGTTTTAGCCAAATAATGCCTGAGCTGTCTGTGCAAATCCAAGGTATGCAGGATCCTCTCACTAGCATTTTTACTACCTGATTCAAGGACAACTGATTAACAACCTTGGGAATAAAAGAAGGATTAGTACAAAGGGACATACAGTCCTTGTGAAAAATCAAAACGGGAGGAATTGCCATTAGGGGGTGAAGCTCAGAAACCCAAGCAGAAGAAAGAGAAAGCAATACAACAGTCTTCCAAGTACAGTGTTGCAGAAAGCTGAATTTGCAGACTCAAAAGGACCAAGAGTAATTTTTGCAAAACAAAAATAAGGCCCTAAGGATGAGAAATAGGCTTACTTGGGGGCATAAGATATAGGATACCTTTAAGGATCTGTTTCACTTCAAAATGAGAAGCCAAAGGAAGATTCAAGGGCAGACAGGCAGAAATAGCTGACAAATGGGCCTTTACAGAATAGGCCAAGCCAGAATGGAGCAACTCACACAAACAGAAGAGAACCAGAGGGAACCCCACTGAAAAAGGGTCCTGGCTAAGAGTATGGCACCAGACAGAAATATTTTCCATTTGGACACACAAGACTTTCTGATTACACGTTTTCTTGCCTCCTGTAAAACCCTAAGCAAGTCCACAAAAAAAAAAGTTACCTAAATGGGATCAAAATCTTATCACCCACAGTGTCAGCTGAAGAGTGGACAAGTGAGGATGGATGAGTGACCCCTTGTCCTGTGTGAAGAGGTCCAACCGGTGAGGTAAATTGTGGTGATGCTTGCCCCTGGCCAGATGCATTAAGAAAGGAAACCAGTGCTGTCTTTGCCAAAAGGGAGCCACTAGCAAGATTTATGGGAGTCCAGCTGAATCTTTTGCAGGATTCATGGAAGTAGAGGAGGGGGTGGGAAGGCATAGAAAAACATCCCCTTCCAAGGAAAAGAAAAAGTGTTCATATTCCATGCCACATGGCATGGCATTCTGGAACAAAAGAATGGGAGCTGTCTGTTCAGAGGGGAGGCAAAGAGATCTACAAGGGGAATACCCAGCCAATGGGCTATGCCCAGAGACACATCTCTGTGAAGCATCTATTCATGAGCCTGTGTTTTGGACCCGTTAAAGGAGTCTGCCATTAAACTGTGCTCTGAAGGAATATACACTGCCTGAAGAGTTAGATGACAACTGATAGCCAGATCCCAGGCCTGAAGAGCCATCCTTCAAAGAAGGTAAGATTTTATGCCCCCTGCATGTGGACACACCACATCACTGTACTGTTGTTTGTATAAACCTTCAGGGGACCTGGACAGAACATGGGGTGAAAAACCCAAAGGTCCAGAATAAGAGCTGTCATCTCTGACAGTGATATGGTCAGACTTCTGATGGGGGGGCAGAGACCTTGAACTTTCAAGTGACCACAGAAAGGACCCCATCCCCATGTCTGAGTTGCTGGTGAACAGTTTTTGAGAAGAAACCAAAGGCTGAAAAGCAGTGTCGTAGATTGAGGGGTAAGATGGTGAATCCACCACTCAAATTTCCACTTGAGACAATGAAGGAGAGGCACTTTGAAATCCAGAAGATGGCAATGCTGAAGCCAAAATGACTTGAGGTACCACTATATGTAGTCTACCAAAAGGGAAAATTGGAATAGAAGAGACCACAAATCCTAGGATCTGAAGAAACTCTCTGGCTGGAATGGCAGGCAGAGGAAGAAGAGACTTTATGAAAGCTTTCTAAGACAAAACCTTTAGAGGTGAGAGAGAGACCAACAATGGCACTATCTTAAACCTGCAGCCCAGATGCACGTGATCCTGAGAGGGATTCAGGATAGACTTTTGGAAGTTGACAGTGAACCCCAGACTTTGAAGGAGAGATATGGTGAACTTCAAGAGTCTGTAACAGGCAACTGGGAGAAGGTGCCTGAATCAACAGGTCATCTAAATAAGGAAAAATTTGAAGGCTTTGGAGTCTGTAAAAGGCAATCAGAGGAACTAGGCATTTCGTGAATACCCTTGGGGCAGTAGAGATGCCAACGGCATAGCACAGAACTGAAAATGAGAGAAGAAAGAAAGACATGTAAAAACGTCCTGAAAACAAGGTGAACAGGAACGTGAAGGTAGGAATCATTCAGTTCTAAGGATACCAGAAAAGCCTGGGGCAACAAAAGAGTAACATGGTTTGAAAAGAGAGCACCCTAAAAGGAACTTTGAGAAAAGTGTTGGGCAAGAAGAGCTCCAGAACAGGTCCCGAAGTGGCCTCCATTTGAGGAACCAAATACATTCTGGAGTAAACTCCCTTACCTACTTGGGAAAAAGGGACAGGGTGAATAGCTCCCTGGCCCACCGGGGACCTAAGAACCTCTGAGAAATGAAGAAGCTGTTTTACTTTTATTCCAAGAACTAAGACTGATATTTTCAAGCTACTAGTTGATTTTACATTGTTTGTACATAAGAAAAACTTAGAATTGTTTTTTAACGGCCAATTTAAGCCCAACACAGATAATAAGTTAAGCAGAAAAAGCACCTTCAACCCACCCTTGCATCCACAACTTAGGAAGTTTGAAAACATGGTAGAGAATAAACTGCATCAAGCAGTAGCTAACAATAAGGTGTTTTCCAACCTAAGTAAGGAAGAAAGGAATGTAGAAACAATAAAAACCTGAGGGTGATGAAACCAGATACAGGTGGGGGTATTGTGTTGATGGACAAAATAGTATATGAGGGGAAAAAAAGAAGTTTTGTGCTTACCATAACGTTCCATGTGAGTTGTTTATCTCACCTTTATTCTCACTGATGTGCTCCGACACGGCCGATAGCAAAGCTCAAGGTTTGCCAGTAGCTCGAGACCAAGCCCCTTATCCCACAATGCACTGCTGGAATTACCTCACATCTTGTTTGCTGCGAGTAACAGTATATATATAGATATATACCCTTTTATTTATTTCTACCAAGAACACTTCCTGAAGGGGAAGAAGAAATACTGAATAACCAGGATGGTACTAGCCTCAAAGTCAACAGTCAGCCAGGAGGGGGAAGGAGGGAGGGACATGAGAATAAAGGTGAGATAAACTAACATGGAACGTTATGGTAAGTACATAACTTCTTTATGTGAAGTTGTTAAATCTCGCCGTTTATTCTCACTGATGGGTAGCGTTCCTAGCACCCTCAATCTTGGTTGGCTCATGGAAGTATGTTCTTCAGTACCGTGGGATCAAAGTAAGACTTGTCCCTTGAAGCCTTATCTACTTTGTAATGCATGATAAAGGTATGAGGCTTAGACCAAGCGGCTGCAGCGCAAATATTGTCAAGGGGCAATTTAGCTTGAAAAGCAGAAGACGTAGAGACGGCTCTAGTAGAATGAGCCTTAGGTTTGTGTGTTAATGGCATGCTCGCATTCTCATAAACAAAGGATATACACATTCTCATGAACAAAATATATACAATTGGATAACCATTTAGATAAGGTTGTTTTAGCCACTGGATTGCCTTTTCTGGCTTCTGAGAAGGCTACAAAAAGTTGATCTGATTTTCTAATATCCTTAGTTCTGTCAAGAAAAAATCTGAGCTGTCTGCGTACATTACATTTGTGCAGCATGTACTCCAATTTGCTAGAGTGGTTGGGAAAAAAGACTAGCAGCTCAATGACCTGATTGATATTTGATTCAGAACAGACTTTAGGCAAAAATAAGGGGTTTGTTCTGAGAGAGACTCTATCAGCATGGAAAATTATGTAAGGTGGTCTGATAATGCTTGAAGTTCTGACACTCTGCGGGCAGAAGTAATGGCCACAAGAAAAATAGTTTCCCAGGATAAATATTTGAGCTCACAAGAAGATGCTGATTCAAAAGGGGGAAGAATAATTTGAGACAGCATAAAGTTTAAATTCCAGGGAGAATAGGGAATTTTGATAGGCAGTCTCGTGAAGAACGCCTTTAAGAAAAGTCTTAGATAATTTATGGCCCATAACATTTGAGTCACCAAACCAAAGGTGAAAATTTGACATGGCAGCTAACCGGACTCGAACTGTAGCAGCTGCTGCCCCTTCCTTAATCTTTGTCAAGAATTCTAAAATAGATGATAGCAGAGCTTGGAAAGGGTCAATTTTTGGCGTGTTGGCCCAAACTGAGAACCTTTTCCATTTACTGCCATATAATTTCCTGGTAGATGGCTTGTGAGAAGACAAGAGGATTTGTCTTGTATCTTCTGAAATTGAATGAAGCCTGGCAATTAGGGGAAGTGGATTAGCCAAGCAGTCAGTTTCAGGGACTGCAGTGAAGGGTGGAGGTCCCCTGACGGGTGCGTCAGAAGGTCCGGAACTGGGTCAAGGATCCATGGATCTTCCAACAGATGGTGGAGAAACGGGAACCAAATCTGTCGAGGCCAGTAGGGGGCTATGAGAATAACAGTCCTTCCCAGCAATTTTGCTTTGTGTAAAAATCTGGGTATCAATGGGAAGGGTGGAAATGCATAAAGGAGACCCGGGGGCCAATCGTGTAAAAGTGTATCTCTCGGGGGATGACCGGGAGGTGGTATTAGGGTAAAGTAGCTTCTGCATTTTGAATTGATGTGGCTGGCAAAGAGGTCACAGCAAGGCTAGCCCCATTTGCGGAAAATCAACTCCGCAACCTGCTGTTTGAGAGACCACTCATGAGGGAGCAATATCGCTCTGCTTAGCTTGGCTGCTATCACGTTGGATTTCCCTGGGATGTGCGTTGCTAACAGAAAACGCTGGGATGACACAGCCCACTGCCAGACCCTAAGGGCTTCTCGACAAAGGGGGTAAGACTTGGTTCCGTCTTGCTTGTTCAAGTACCAGACCACTAACATGTTGTCCATATGAATTGCAATAGTTCCTAGTGGGAGAGAGTCCTGAAAGTACTGCAACGCCAGAAGTACCGCTCTCAACTCTAGAACATTGATGTGCAGATGTGATTCTTGATATGTCCATGTGCCATGGGCAGTCTTTCCCTGAAAATGCCCCCCCCACCCTATCAGGGAAGCGTCCGTGGTCACAGTGGCTACGGGGGGGGGGGGGACAAAGGGTCTTCCGATTGTGACATGAAGAGAGGTCAACCACCACCGAAGGTCTCTCTTGCAAGAATCCTTAATGAGAATCATGTGTTGCATCGGTAGTTTCTGGTACAACCACTGAGCAAAGAGGAGCCATTGAAGAATTTGCATATGCATCCTTGCGAGTGGTATAGCCAGGATTGCTGCTGCCATCAAACCTAGCACCTTCAATACCTCTGCTGCTGTAGCTTTGTTCTTTGACACCAGTGAGCTGACGTGTTGGCATAGAAGTGAGACTCTTTTGATAGGAAGACGTAGAGTGGTAGTTAGGTATCTAACTCTGCTCCTATAAAAACGGTATGCTGCGATGGCGATAAGGCAGACTTTTCGAAGTTGACTGTAATGCCTAATTGATGGCAGAGTGTCAGACTGCATTGTGTTGCCTGAGTCAATTGATGCCTGGTGGTAGCGGTGAGGAGCCAATCATCTACGTATGGAAACACCTGGAATCCTAGACGTCTCAGGTGAGCCGTGACCACTGCCATGCATTTGGTGAACACTCTGGGGGCTGTAGTGAGACCAAAGGGCAGGGCTCAAAACTGGTAATGATTGGCTCCCAGCCGGAAACACAGATGACCTCTGGAGCGTCTGTTCATCTTTATGTGATAGTATGCGTCCTTGAGATCTATGGAGCACATCCAATCGCCTTACCCTAGGAAGGGAAGAATGGACTGAAGCGTGACCATTCGGAACTTCTCTTTCTTTACGAACTGGTTAAGTCTGCTGAGGTCCAAGATAGGTCTCCAGTCCCCTGTTTTCTTTGGTACCAAAAAGAATCATGAGTAAGTTCTGAATCCAACTTGGTCTGCTGGGACTGGTTGGATGACTCTTTTTTTCTAGCAATCTGTGGTCCTCTACAATTGCTTATTCCCTGAGATTGGGTGGAACATCTGGGATTCTCTTTTCAGGAATGGGAGGGGAAGAGAACGGTATGAAATATCCTCTGGAAATGATGCTTTGTACCCATGTATCTGATATTATGTTTAGCCAGGCTTCTGGGTACAAAGACAAACGACCCCTGACTGCCTCCAGAGCCGAACAGTCTTTCAGGCTTTCAGGGGCGCTGGTAGGGTTGTCTGGAGAACTGACTCCTATCACCCTGTTGTCGCGGACGCCCTCTGCTGCTGGGGCGGCGTCTTCCATTATAACCCCCTCCTCTGCCTCTAGAGGGGGTTTCTTCACGTGTGTCCTGAAAGGCTCCCTGTGCTTTTCAGAACCACATTTTCCCTCCCATAGGGCCCTTGGGGTACGGCCGAGTAGGGGTAGAAAAACGGACTTCAACGGTAGATAAGGTCTTGCCTTCCTGCTCACACCTGGTTAAAGTTTCCTTTACTTGGGCCCAAACAGTGATGAGCCATCGAATGGGGTATTAATAAAGGAAGACTTAAAGGGTTCCGCAAAGGAACAGAGATGCATCCAGGCTTGTCTTCTAAGAGCAACGCCTGAACTAGTGGCTCTACTCGAACCATTAGCTGCATAGGATTTGAGACACATGGATGAGTTTACCACTGAGTTTAGGGTAGCGAGCTGGGCGTGTCGGCCACCCCTGCAGCTACCGTACCCTGGAGAGTATTTCCTAGCTCTTTTAGGAGATCTCTTTGTAGTCTCGTAAAGTAGGTTAAGTAGTTCCGTGATCGCAGAGAAAAAGTTGCTGAACTAAACATGCGTTTCCCATATCTATCCATGACCCTAGAATATCTGTTAGGAGGATGGATAGATGTAGATGTCTCAGACACTTCCTTTTTGGTGGCTGCAGCTACCACCATGGCATCAACAGGCACTCCCTTTGTCAAAAATGGCTTGCCACTGGGGCAGACATGAATTTATTGGGCTTACGAAGAACAGGTTCCATGGACTCCGGTGACTCCCACACCTTATGAGAAATCAGTTCCATGAGCTCGTCGTAAGATGGAGACACCCAAGAAGTGGAAGGTTGAGACCCAAAAGCCTTCAAGAGCACGGACTCGTCCTCAGTAGGGGTCTTGGACTGCCAATCACCCCTCTGACTAAGGATCTCTAGTATCTCTGCAAAGGAGATATCCTCAGAGGGGGGATCGAGGGGACCCTTCTGACTCATCCAAGTCCGTGTCAGATGTCAAAGACTCCTGTGGGGAGTCTAAGTGCCTCCTCTTGCACAGGCTCTTCCTGGGCACCTCCTCAGTGGGGGGATCTGGGGAGGTCTCAGAAGAGCAGGGGAAGCCCTGTGGGGGTACTTGTGGCTCGGGGTCTCTACGCTTAGAGGGACCAGTAGATGAAGAAGCAGACACAGGAGCTTGAGGGGAGAGGGAAGGCTGAACCGATGCTGACGTTGTCTTTGGAGATAAAACTCTCCTCATAGCATCGAAGGCACCATGGCTCCAACGAGAAGGAGTGGACGGTCCCAAGAGTACTGTCTGATCCTCCCGCACCGAAACCCTGGGCTCCGAGCCCGAGGTAGGAGCCGAGCTCATCCAAGCCGAAGCCCCGAGAGGAAGAGTCGGCACCGACAAATCGGTTCGACTATCCTCCCCAGACCCGATGGGAGAGCGTCGGCTCCTAGAGTCCTCGGTCGGCGCCGAGGACATCCGAGTAGATGGAGCCGATAACACCGGAGCAGGTATCGGCTCCAAGGGTTCGACAATCATCGGTTCAGTTTCCTTCGGCTCCGAGAGACCAGTACGGCTCGGAGGAGGAGTAGACAAATCCGGTTCCATGGTCTTCGGTGCCGGCCAGCTCGTCGGGGCCGACAACAATTTGGCAAGTCCTGGTGCCTGTAAAAGCTTCTGCACTAGCCGATCCATGTCCAAATCTGAAAGGCTGACTGAGGACTTAGCTGAATGCACCGAAGGTGCTGAATGGAGCAGTGGAGAAGAAGGAACTTCAGAGACCATCTCCAATACTGAGAGCTGGCTCCGAATCAAAGGTACACTCGGTTCCGAGGTCTGTGGAACCATTAACCCTCCTCCTGAAATTTTTGCCACTTTGTCTGAAGATTTGGATTTGGAGGATGTGCTAGTACCCTCATGGCTACTCAACACCTCAGAAAAGGATTGCTGTAGCAATCCCCTGTCTATTAGCTTCCTCCTTCTCTCCAAGAGGACTCTTGAAGAAAAGGAATGGCAAATGCTGCAAGTGTCTTGGAGGTGTTAAGCCCCCAGACAGTAGACACATTGAATGTGTCCGTCAGTGACGGACATTTTCTGCCCACAATCTGGGCATTTCTTGAATCCCGATTTAGGATGGGATTTTTCCTTGTCATCCGACATAGTTAAGGTAAAACAAACTAGTATACTGCAAAAACTTAAGACAGTAAAGTCTTGTCTTTACTTGTAAAGACCCACAAAGTAACTAAGCCCAATCCGGGCACTATCTATAACAACTATAGTTTACAAATACAGGGCTACAGAAGCCCACAGAGAAAAACCCTGACTATAAGAAAGATTAATAAGTCAAAATAGGGCTAAAGGCCCACACAAAACAACTAAGCCAACAGGGCACTAACTATCCAAAACTATAGAAACTATTATCAAATTTTTAAACACTAATACACAACTATTCTCTTAAAACAAAAAGAAAGATTTTTTTATAAGAACTTCTTGTTTTTTCTATCACAAATGGTCCGAGCTAGCTGGATCACCGAGATCTCTCTTGCCGTGGCAAACTAGATCTGAGGTAATTCCAGCAGTGCATTGTGGGATAAGGGGCTTGGTCTCGAGCTACTGGCAAACCTTGAGCTTTGCTACTGGCCCTGTCGGAGCCGAGGATCAGCTCCGAACCCAAAAGTGAGAATAAACGGCGAGATTTAACAACTTCACATTGATGGATATCCTTGGGGGATAATAAACAATATGTAAGGGTGTCACTAAATGAAGTGAATACAGCATACAAAAAATACAGTTATGCCTTAATGATTTACTATTAGAAGGAGTTATTGTTAGTGACACATACAATTTCTTACATGTGGATAAACCCAGAGTTCCATCAATTTTTGGTATCCTCAAGGTTCATAAGGATATAGACAACCTACATTTAAGGCCAATTGTTTCGGCAGAAGGCTCAGTAACTGCCCCTTTAGCAAAATATGTGGATTCAAAACTGAAAAAAAATAGCTATGGGGGGGTGAAAATGTGTTAAAAGATTCTTGGGACTTGTTGAAGAAACTAAATTCTGGCCTTTATTCAGATAGTTTGCTTTTTATTTCTGTGGATGTGGTTGATTTGTTTTCTTCTATCCCTCATGATACAGGTTTAGAATGGTTGGAAGAAGTTTTATTCGTCAGTAAGGACATTACGTATAATGACTGGCAAGTGTGTCTAATATTAATGGATGTGATTTCAAAGAACAATTTTATTTTTTTTGAGGGTGAATTTTTTAAACAGCTAAGAGGTGTAGCTATGGGGGCCCATTGTGCCCCAACTTATGCTAACATCATATTATCTTATTGGGAAAAGAAACATGCTTTTAATAGTGATTTTAATAAGTGTAGGAGCTTTTATGGTTGGTTTTTGGATGATATTTGTTTGTTTTGGAGAGAGACGGTGGACAGGTTCTTTTTTCTTAGATATTTATCAAATTCTACTGAATTTTTAAGATTTACATATGTAATGGATCAAGATGAAATGAGATACCTGGATGTCTGCATTAATAAAATTAATGGTGGTCTTAAAACCAGGGTGTATTTAAAAATGACTTCAAATTCATACCTGTATTATACTAGTGCACACCTGTACCACCAGAAGAAAGGGGTGGTAAAAGGCCAGTTTGTGCGCATCAGTACAATGACATCTGATGATAATTATTTTTTAAATGAAAGTAAATATCTTTTTGAGTTGTTTAAAGCTAGGGGTTACCCAGAATCATTACTAACGGAGATGCTTGAAGAAGTGTCTGCAGCTAGGAAAACTAAGTTTGCCCCTATTTTTGGCAATGACACTGGATCTGAGCAGTACCCATTCAACAAAGGCTAATGTAGAGAATGCATACAACAGTGCTTTGGTACTAACCTATGATGGGGAAGCTAGAATGGTCAGAAGCATTACAGAGGATGAATGGAGTAGGTTTGCTAGTACTTCTGACTTGCAATATATTTTTAATAGACCACTTAAATGCGTATATAGAAAAGGGCGCGCTATTAAAAACATTCTAGAGAATGGGCCTAACAAGGCTGGTAATTATAATCCTAGTAGAAGGGGTACACATAAGTGTGGGAGCTGTACCCAATGCCCCTATGTTAAAACAGGGGATACATGCTTTTTGAAAGCCAGAAAGAGATCTATTAAAACCTTAGGTTTTGCCAAGTGTAATACAAATGGTTTGATTTATTTAGCCTTATGTGGGAACTGTGAGGCATTTTACATTGGCAAAACTGAAAGAAAATTAAAATCCAGAATGTATGAGCACAGGTATGATATAAAAAAAGATGAACTTAAACAATGCTTTATATAGACACACCTTGGACTGTTCAGGAAGAAATTTTTATTTTTTTGTGACTGAGGTACAGAGAATTGTACTGGCAGTTGGTGTTAGAAGCAAACAAACACCCTGGGTTAAATGACATGGTTTCTTTGAAACCAGTCTTAAAATTAAGAGCTGCTAAACTTAGATTTTTATTATTGCTCTAAAACTTTTGGCCAGTAGATGTCACTGTTTCATTAAGATCTCTACACTGCAGGCTTTTACAGCTTTACTACTGTTTGCTTTTATACTGCGGTGGTGGTGCTGCGGTAGCGTTGTCGCCTCATAGTAAGACGTCCTGTTCGATTCTCAGCTAGAGCGTCTTCTGTGTGGAGTCATGTGTGAATGGGCGTACCTTCGTTGAAGGTTGGGCGTCAGGGCTGGCAACTCGGCACGTAAAAATCTACTGCCAATCATTAGTGGACCGGAGTTCCACTGTGGCGACCCCTAACCGGGAAAAGCCGAAAGACACAACAACTACTGTTTGCTTTTATCAGTATTTTTTATATGAAAGTTTTAAATGTGTTTTTAATGTTTTTAAATGTATTTAATGTGAATTTACACCCCATATCTAGCTAAAGTATTACTTATTTTTACACTTGTACTGAATGGTAGTTCTATTCAAACAGGATCTGCATGTATTGTTTCCTATGACACCTTTTAAACATTTTAATTTGTTAATATGTTTTTAATTGTGGCTTGGTTACTTAATGGACCTATTAAGGACTATATAAAGGACTCATTTTTGTTGGTATGCTCATCTGATGAAGTTGCTAACGAAAACGCTGTGGTCCAGTTTAAGGCATTTTGTTGTTTTTTGTGTGTTCATTAAAGTTGGTTTGCTACCTGGTGAAACCTCCAGTGAATTATTTTTTGGTTATTTGTTTGTATTTGGGCACTTTTTTCCATTCTTTCATTTATTAAATGAAGAAGCTATTCTAAAAGAGGTTGAGGAATCCCTAAAAAAGGGGGGACAGACTTCCACACCATGAAGTAACCCTGACGGATGATGGATAGAACCCAAGAATTTGAGGTGATGAGTTGCCAGTTTGGAAACCAAAGGGACAGTTGAATGGACAAGGGAACCTGGTCGAAGGTTATGGAGGGGCAAAATGTCAAAGAGAAGCAGGCTTGTCAGATAAAGAAGGCTTCTGAGCCATGGCAACCTGAAAAGACTTTGCAGTGGCAGCTTGCTTATCACCTTTCCTGCCTTTAGTGGCCTGACTAGGCTGCCTGCGTATAAAATCAGACCTAGTAGGATAGTTCCTCTGGAATTTAGGGATAGGGGACACAAAAATATGTTTAAGATCCTGCAAAACTTTACCTTTTTTTCTTTGAGAGACTTAAACATATCGACAGCAGTAGTCCCAGAGAGATTCTTTTTATCCAAAGGAGCATGCAGCAAGTTGGTATTTAATGTCTTCAGGTAATGACTGCAGACGAAGCCAGGAGTAACACAACAATGAACAAACCCATAAGAGACTTGGCAAATTTTTCTGTTGCTTTTAGAAGCCAAGAGTAACGCTTCATGACAGAACCAAAGGCATCAGCAGCATCATAGCTGCACTTGATGAGTGGGCAAAAGCTTAGAAGACTTGTCAGAGGAGACTGGCACCAGAGCAGGGTCAGCAGAAGAACACAAATAGAAACTGACAATCGTCAGGAATCTTACAGAAGCTGTCAGGTTTCTTTGGAGCAGGGGTCTGAGAGGCAGCTATAAAGCTGACTAACAAGGCAGCCAACAAAGAATACTACAGAAGATTTAGGAGTGTCCACCAGAAGCAAAGAATAGTTGTGTAAAATCTTACCATAACCATAGATGTCCTTCTCTTCCATCTTGCAGTATTCTTAGTGTGGGAATCTCTGCCTCAGTTGACCCAAACGTCAGCTCCTACACAAAAGCTTAAGCCTGGCTGCTGTAGGTGCATGGAACGTCACGCGCAGGGCCATAAACCAGGGACCTTAAATATGACATCTGCACACACAAACTTCAGAACTTAAATGCCAGTTGGACAGTCCCATAGAGAATAACAAGTAATGTCAACCAGAGGTGCAAAGTGTCAAATGCTGGCTAGTCTGCCCCTAGTCTATGGTAGTGGCTCAGAGTGCCCTTTAGACCGGTCAATAGTAAAAACAAAAAAGGGGGATAGGTGGGTGGGAAGGAATACTGTGAAGAGGACATCTACATGGTTATGGCAAGATTTTACACAACTATTCTATGTCCTCCTATTCCTATGTTGCAATATTCTTAGTGTGGGAGAGTACCACAGCTTAATTAGAGGGAAGGGTGGAGGTAGATGTGTCTGATACCACAAAACCCTGCAGGATTGCTCTAGCAAACCCGGCCCGGGATGTGGATATGTGGTCCAATTTGTAGTATCTGATGAAGGTGGGAATGGTGGACCACGTGGCTGCTTCCAGGCCTTTGAGGAAGGCTTTGGAGGTTGCTACGTCCCTGGTAGAATGAGCTCTTACTCCCTGGGGTGAGTGCTTGCCATGGTGGGAGTAGCAGAAGCAAACAGTTTTCCTAATCCAGCAGGAAATGGTTTGTTTGGAGACTGCCTTACCCAGGGCCCTAGAGTGGAAGGATACAAAGAGTTGGTAAGATTTTCTGATGGACTTAGTTTTGTCTAGATAAAACCTTAGTTGTCTGTGCACATCCAGGGAATGGAGCATCCTCTCACTGTCATTGGTTGGAGAGGGGAGGAAGGTGGGCAGAACGGAATGGTTTTGGGACAGTTCATTGACCACTTTAGGCATGAAGGAAGGGTTAGTACGTAGGATTTCCCTACCCTTGTGGAATGTAGTGTTGGGAGAACAGGCCATTAGAGCTTGTAACTCTGACACCCTTCTAGCTGAGGTAAGGGCCACCAGTAGTACAGTCTTCCATGTACCCATTTGCAGTGCAGCAGCACTAGCTAGTTCGAACTGGGCCAGTGTTAATTTTTCCAGAATGACGTTTAGGTCCCAGGGGGATCAGATGGGTTTTCTTGGTGGTCTGATGTGTAAGACCACTTTCAGGAATAATTTGACATCTAGCCTGGTTAGTAAAGAGGGATCAAGTGGTAGACAGGCTGAAATTGCTGATAGGTGGACTTTCACTGAAGAGTACGAAAGACCAGCCTGAATTAGTTCACACACACATAGGTAAGGACTGGGTGGGGGGGGGTCTGCCTGGCAGGGATCCCTGTCTTTAGGGAGACACCAGTTGGAGAAGCTTTCCCACTTTGATAAGTAGGATTTCCTAGTAGTCAGTTTCCTGGCCCCCTCAGGACTAAAAGCACGTCCTCTGAGTAGTGGTGTCTGAAAGGGATTAAAAGGTTATCACACGGAGTGGTGAATAAGAGTTCCCTTTTGTTGTGTGAGTAGGTCCACCTTGTGGGGTAATTTGTGGTGATTGCCCTTGGCTAATGAGAGAAATACGGGGAATCAGTGCTGCCTTGGCCAATAGGGAGTCACCAGCAAGATTTTTGGTTTGTCCCAACTGATTTTCAGGAGGACTTTTTGAATGAGAGGGAAGGGTGGAAATGCATACAGAAACCACCCCTTCCATGTAATGCTGAAGGCATCAAACCTCCAGGCAAGTGGAGAGTGGTCTTGGTGCAGAATTTTTCCAACTGTCTGTTCTGGGCGAGGCAAACAAATTTACCTGAGGTGTACCCCACCGGTGGACAATGTCTAGAAAGGTGTCCCTGTTCAGCATTCACTTCTGCTGTAGAGAGGATGTTCTGCTGAGAATATCCACTTGTTTGTTGTCCTGGGAAGGGATGTATGTTGCCTGCAGGGATAAGGTGTTCCTGGAGGCAAGGACCCAGATTTGCAATGTTATCCAGCAGAGGTAGGCAGGCCTTGGTCCCTCCCTGTTTGTTGAGATATCACATGACTGTGGTGTTGTCTGTGAAGATATGAAGGAAGCATGGACACAGCATAGGGAGGAAGGCTTTTAGGGCCAGAAGAACTGCAGTCATTTCCCTCACATTGATGTGCTTCTTTTGGAGGGTAGGGTGCCAGGTCTCCTGTACCATGAAGCCTTTCATGGTAGCCCCCCCACTCTAAATCTGAAGCATCTGTACACATGTGCTGGGTTGGGAAGGGTGGTTGTAGTGGAAGCCCTGGGTTCAGAATTATTTGTTGCATCCACCACCTTAGTTCTGCTTTGAGGCAGGGCAGGAGTGTAATCTGGTGATCTAGGGGATGTTGGTGTTGTGACCACACATTTTTCAAGTACCACTGTAGTTTTCGCATGTGGATTCTGGCTAGAGGCAGCATAGGGATGGTGGCTGCCATTAGTCCCAGAATCTGCAAGAACTGTCTTGCAGATATCTGCTGAACCTGTAATACGCTTTGGAAGTGAGTGGAGAGAGAAAGAACTTTGTCCTGAGGGAGGAAAGCCCACATCAGGTCTGTTCTTACCCTGTAGCCCAAAAAGATTTTGTCCTGCTGGGGGGCGTTAAGGATGATTTTTGGAGGTTGAGGGTGAATCCCAAGCTTTGAAGCAGGGAAGTGGTGAACTTCAGATGGTTTTGAAGGGTGTCCTCTGTTTCTGCTAGAATGAGAATGTTGTCTAGGTAAGGATAGATTTCAGCACCTTTGGTTCTGCAGAAGGCTATAGCTGGGGCTAGGCATTTTTTAAATACCCTGGGTGCAACAGATAAACCAAAGGGCAAGGCTATAAATTGAAAGTGAGAGCAGGGCCCAGGGAAATTCAAGAATTTTCTGTGGGAGGGTTTTATAGGGATATGGAGATAAGCTTCCTTTAGATCTAGTCTAGCCATAAAGGCCTGGGCTGGCAGTAATAGTAGTAGAGTTTGAAGGGATAGCATCCTGAATGATGGAACTTTTAGGAATAGGTTTAGAAAAAGGAAAGATCTAGTATTGGTCTCCAAGGGCCATCTCTTTTGGGGACCAGAAAAAGTCTTGAGTAGAAGCCTTTTCCTTCCTGTCCTCGTGAGACAAGTTCTATAGTTCCTAAGGTCAGAAGGTCCTGCAGTATGTGAGAGACGAGATGCAAATGATTTTTTTGGGGGGAAAGGAATGGCCCTTGGAAAGAACATTTCCTTCCAAGAAAGGAAATATCCGTTTTGTATTACTGCCAGCACCCAGCTGGCTGATGTGATGGATTTCCAAATGGGGAGGCAGTGGGTGAGGCGGACTGACAAGGGGAGGTGGGCAAGGCTGTCACGCAATGTTGGGTACACATCTATCTTGAAAAGGCTGCCTTTGACTGGGTTGTGAGACAACTGGTCTGGAGGAGGCTTGCCTCCTGGTTCCTCTCCTATGCCTGGAAGAGGAAGGGACAGCTGGAGGGGGGGGGGGTTCCTCCTGACAAAGGTAGTCTTGGCAGGATAATTTCTGTAGTATTTAGGGATAGGGAACAAAAGCAAGTGCTTGATGTCTTGAAGCACTTTACTTTTTTCCTGCAGGTTTCTGAAAAGGTCTGCAGACTGTTTACCAAACTGTAGGTTGTGGCCTAAAGGGACATCTAGGATTTTAGACTTCAAATCCTCGAAGTGGTTGGAGGCGTAGCCAAGAATATCTATGGAGAACTGATGCAGAAGCTGCAGACCGTGCAGAGGCCTCTGCTGCATCATAACTGCATCTAATAGAATGTCTAGACACCTGAGAAGTCAGCGAAAGTTTAGATGTTTAGTTTTGGTAGGGCAGTCAGGGGTGGAAGAAACAAGTGAGTAGTGGCTTGGGATAATAGGTCCAAGGCATCATCTGAGTTTGGTAGTTGTCAGCGCTGGAGCTAGGGTGGAGGAGGTATAAACCTTCTTTCCTATCTTGTCCATGTTTTTGCTATCCTTAACAGTAGGCAGAAGAGATGCTGAAGGAATTAATCTAGATTGCTTTCAGCAATAACAGTAGGGTCTGTCAGGGGTGGTTTTACTAGGAATTTTTGATCATCCGGAACTTTATAGAACCTGTCAGGTCTCTTAGGGGTCCAGTGGTTGTGAGTCTGGGTTCTTTGATGCTGAAGTGAAGGCATCAAGGTAGGCAGGAATGAGTGGCGGGATGGCTGAAGGTGACGGAGATTCCACTTGGAGTAATTCAAAGTATTTCGTTTGTATGTAGGTCATTTGGGAAGTGTCTCATTTCAAGTATTCTTTCATCTTTGTGTTGGTCTCCCCAAAGGTGATATCTTCTGGTGGAGAGTCCCCTTCTATGGATTCCTCATCTGGGAAATAATATTCAAGTGGGGAGGCAATTTGAGAGGAATAAAAGATGAATTCCTCAGAGGATGAATAGCTGGGTTCCTGTTCTTCCCCAAGTCCCCAAGTCGGTATCAGATGTGACGGACTCAGGGGAGTCCAGATGCTTCCTCTTACATTTCCTCTTCCGAGGGGGCTCCCCTGACGGATCAGGGGAGGCCTCAGAAGAGGAGGATGCTCCCAATGGGGGCCCCTGAGGCGTAGGATCTCTGCGGTCAGGGTCGAGAGGATGAGTAAAGACCGTAGCAAGCACTACAGTGGGAGGAGCTGAGGGAGCCGACCGAGGAACAGACACAGGGGCCAGCACATTCCTCATGACCTCGAAAGCACCCCTATCAGGCAGAGAAGAAGGTCCCCGCTCCGAAGAGATAAGGACCCCTCCCGGCACCGAGAGGGATGGCTCTGAGGCTGATGTCGGAGCCGAACTCACCTGCGCCAAGGCTCCGAGAGGGAGAATGGGGTCGGACAAGGGTCCGATGACACTCGCCCCCTCAGAGCCGATGAGGGAGTCACGGCGTCCGGATCCCTCCAAGGATGGCACCATAGAAGAAATCGGAGCCGACGACGGAGCCAAAATGGGTGGTATCGGCTCCCGACGTGTCGACGGTCCCGGCTCCCACAAACTCCGGCTCCGAACTTAGGGGAAGAGTCGGAGGAGGAATCGATGATGGAATGGGGATAGCCACTGTCTGTTGAGAAGGGCTATGAAGCATCTGGGCCAGTGCCTGCGACTTAAGGAGTCTACTAACCACCCTCTCGAGGTCATGGTCCAAAAGCCTGGAAGACCGAGAGGAATGGAACCGGTGACTGCGCTCCGAAAGCAAAGGAGATCTCGGAGCCGAATGGACCGACTCCAAAGAGGGGGACCTGGAGCGCTTATGGGTCAAAGTCGGTTCCGACAAAACTATCGGAGCCGACTGAGATTTTGAAGCGTTGGCTCCAGCCAATGCCAAAGCAGAAGTAGCACCACTGGTCAGAGGCTCTAAACACGGAGCCGACGATTTAGTGGGCTTAGAAGGCTTGCCCGACGTAGACTTGGCCAGGGAGCCTTCAGGCTCCAATAAGCCTCTCAAAATCAATTTGTTTCTGCGTTCCTGCAGGACTCTTGGACTGAATGCATGGCAGACGGAACAAGAGTCCTGCAGGTGCAGAGCGCCTAGGCAATACATGCAAGAAGTGTGACCGTCTGTCAGAGACATTTTCTGACAGCACGAGTCACACTTCTTGAAGCCTGAGACCTTGGACTCCTTAGACATAATGGTGGAACACACCCAAACAACCACACACACACACCACAGTAAATAAAAAAAACCTAGTTCAGTCACTACACCACACCAAAGACTAAGACTACAACTAACACAGACTTTAACAAATTTACCCAAAAACTAACTTGGCCCTAAGGCCTAGATATATAAGGGGAAGGAAGGGCCGAGGGGATAGAAAATAGACCCAAAGGGGACTATACAAAGCGGGTTACTCTAAGAGGAGACAAGGGGTATAACAAACACTAACCCTGAAAGAAAAGGGAAAGAATCTTACCCAAGAAGCTGTTTTTTTTGAAAAATTACCAGAGAGCCGGCAAAAACGCAACCTCGCAGCTAAGTGGCAAACGAGATCTGGGTAGTTAGCGCCAAGCATTGGGGGATATAAGGTTACCTCGAGCCGGTAAAAATAGCTCTCGAGCTTTGGTATAAGCCAAGTCAGAGCAGAGGATCGGCTCCGAACCCATCCAGCAAGAATGAAGGCGAGATTGACAACTTAACATTTATTGTTTCCAGGCTGTGGCAATGTTGAGTCCAAACACTTTATAGATACCATTGTAGTTTCCTCATATGCAGTCTTGCATATGGAATTAGCAGGATGCCATGAAACCCAAAGCCTGCAGAATATTTCTTGCAGGTAACTGGGTCTTTGTTGCCTTCATCTGAAAGTAATGAGTCAGTTGCCTTTGTTTGTCTGGCGTGAGATAAGCCATCTGGGCAGTTGTATTTAAGCTTGCACCCAGGAATATTATCTCTTGAGAGGGCACTAGTTTTGATTTCTTTTTGTTTACTGTGTACCCTAGGCAATTTAGTAATCTTTTTACAAACGCCAAATGCTTTAGTAGAATGTCCTTGTTGTCTGCTTGAATAAGGCAGTCGTCCAAGTAAGGATATATCTGAATTCCTTTTTGTCTGCAAAATGCAATTACTGGTGCCAGGCATTTTGTGAAGACCCTGGGTGCAGTAGATAAGCCAAAGGGCAGTGCAGAGAATTGGTAATGCATTGAGCCAGCTACGAATCTGAGGTATCTTCTGCAATAATGTCTGATTGGGACATGCAGGTATGCCTCTTTGAGGTCCAAAGTAACTAGCCAAGCCTTTTTGCCCAGCATGGGTAGAAGTTGCTGCAGTGTCAACATTTTGAATTTTGGAACGTCCAGGAAAGTATTTAGAGTAGACCGGTCCAGTACTGGTTTCCAAGCTTTGTCCTTTCTGGGTACCAAGAAAAGTCTTGAGTAAAATCCTTGTCCCTGCTCTTGCTGTGGTACTTTTTGAATAGCCCTCATGTCCATGAGAGCAGAAATTCATTTTTGTGCCTCTAACCATTGATTGTGTGGCAGGTCTGGCATACATTTTGGCCTTGGCAGGGTGTGAAAGTGGAACCTGTAACCCTGGGAAACTATATTCAGTACCCATTTGTCTTGGGTAATTATGTGCCAATTTTGTGAGAAAAGTGCTAGTTTTCTCCCTAAGGGTGCTGCCAAAAGGTAAGTGCTTGGTATTTGTAGAGGGAAGTCATTGGGACTGTTTCCTATAGGGTTATGATTTGTCTTCTCCACCTTTGGGGGCTGAGTTACCCCATTCCTTAGGTCTGTATGTGCCTCGTGGCTGAGATTTGCCTCTTGGGCGTCTGTATCTGCCTCTTTGTGGCCTGTCTGACACTGGAAAGGACCAATTTTTTGAAGGCCAGTTCCTGCTAAATCTGTGTGGCTGAACCTGTAAGAAATCCTTTACTGTCTGCATTGATTTTGCTTTATCTTCCATTTTCTTTAACACCTCTTCTGCCTTAACACCAAATAAAGTATCATGCTGTAATGGAGCATCCAACAATTTTGCTTTATCATGATCAGGTAAAAGTACAGTTGCGTACACTTACCATAAATGTAGATGTTCGAGTGTCTTCACTGTTGCAGTCATCACTGTAGGGTTCTTCCTGCCGGCAGGCAGCCCTCGGTCGGCCAGAATCCCAAAGTCTGGATCCGGCGTCGGCTGTTCAGTCATGCTCCCTGACGTCAGAGCGCCAGGAGTACAAAGCTGCCAGCTGACGCCATGTTCTCCAGTTTTTCTTGCCCCAGATGTCAGGTGCCCAAAAGTGAAGGCTAATAGTAAAACAAAAATGCAACATACAACAAACCCCATACCCTGTAGCAAATACACCTCAGAAGAAGGGTGAAGTAGGAAACCACACTAATGGAAGTATAAGAGGGGATAGGAGGGTGGGTAACCCAGACTGCAACAGTGAAGACACTCGAACATCTACATTTATGGTAAGTGTACATAACTGTACTATGTTCATCGTGTTTCACTGTTGCAGTCATCACTGTAGGGTTGAATCCCAAAGCTGAGATAAAGGGTGGTGGTTATAGAGCAGAAGGGGCGGCTAGAAGGCCCTGAAAGACTGCAGAAGCAAAGCCTGCCCTAGAGTTAGAGTAAAGAGGGAGATTATAGTGCTTAGAGAAAGTATGCACTGAACTCCAAGTTGCAGCTTCCAAAATATCTTTGGTAGGTACTCCCCTGAGAAAGGCAGCTGAAGTAGCAGCAGCTCTGGTAGAGTGAGTCCTAATTTTTCCTGGGATTTGCTTTCCATGATGAGAGTAACAAAATCTGATTCCATGAGCAATCCATTTAGAAATGGTCTGTTTTGAAATAGCTTTGCCTTGGGAATTTGTTGCATAAGAAACAAACAGTTGCTCTGTTTTTCTGATATCCTTGGTTCTGTCCAGGAAAAAAACGAAGTTGCCTGTGTACATCCAAGGAATGCAAGATCCTTTCCCCCTTATTTTGTGGATTATTGAAAAAAGTTGGCAGGTGAATAGCTTGATTTAAAGCCACTTTGGAAATCACTTTAGACATGAAGGTAGGATTAGTCCTTAAAGACACCCTATCTTGATGAAAAATAATATATGGTTCCACAGCCATGAGTGCTTGTAACTCAGAGACTCTCCTGGCTGAAGTCAAAGCCAGTAGGATAGCTGTCTTCCATGATAAATACTTAATATCAGATGTGGCAGCAGGCTCAAAAGGAAGCAGAGTGAGTTTTTCCAGAACATAGTTGAGGTCCCAGGCAGGTATGGGTGGTGTCCTAGGGGGCTTTAAATTCTTTGCTCCTCTGAGATATTGTTTCAGAAGTGGATGCGAAAAGATTGGAGGATCTGTACTGTAATGTGCAGAGATAGCTGAGGCATGTATTTTTATGGAGGAGAAGGATAAACCCTTATGTAGCATGTCTGTCAGGTAATGTAAAAATCAATGGGATATTAGGAATGAGAGGATCCGAATCCTGAGCATGCATCCAGGTGCAAAATCTCTTCCATTTACCTGCATAAGATTTTCTAGTGCTAGGCCGTCTGGCTTCTAAGATGACATCCATGACTTGTTTGGGAAGGGTCAGATTAATCATAGACCCTGAATACGCCAGGCTTCCAGGCTGATAGTTTTGATATGAGAGTGCAGAACCTGGCCCTGGTGTTGGGACAAAAGATTTGGAATCTGAGGTAGAATCCAAGGAAGCTCCTGGGATAGATTCATCAGTGTGGTGTACCAAAATTGAAGAGGCCAATTTGGGGCCAGTAAAATCATCTTGGGTTTGTCCTGCTTGATCTTTAATAACACCCGTGGAAGAAGAGGTAGTGGAGGAAAGGCATACCCCGAGAGGTTCCTCCAGCTGAATGAGAGAGCATCCACTTTCCATGCTAGTTTGTGAAATGTCCTTGTGCAAAAAATCTGTAACTGGTGGTTGAGGGAGGATGCAAATAGATCTATGTCCGGGCAGCCCCAGGCTTCTGTAATCATCTTGAATATTTGGGTGTCTAGCATCCACTCGTGTGGGTCTGACAGGTTCCTGCTCAGGCTGTCTGCCAGAATATTTTGTTTCCCTGGCAGGAACTGAGTTTGTAGATCCACTTTGCAAGCTAGAGCTGTGTTCCATAAAGTCATGGCTAGTCTGCAAAGTGGGTAGGAGTGTGAACCCCCTTGCTTGTTTATGTACCACATAACTGTGGTGTTGTCTGTCCATATCAGTAGTTGTCCTGGCTGTAGAAGATCCCTGAAAGCCAAGAGGGCATTCTGTTCAGCTAACATCTCTTTTAAATTGATATGTAGGTGCTTCTGATCCTCTGTCCAAAAACCTTGCAGGCCTTTCACCTGCAAGTGGGCTCCCCATGCGTAATCCGAGGCGTCCGTGATTAACACTTGGCTGGCTGGAGGCAGACTGAAGGCTTTCCCTTTGTTGTGAAGACATGCCATGGTCCACCAATGGAATTCCTTTTGTAGGCAAGGCAAGACAGCAATCTGTGCATCTAGACTGTGGCAATGCTGGGACCATACACTTTTTAGGTACCATTGTATTTTTCTCATATGTAGTCTTGCATTTGGTATGAGAAGGATGCAGGAGGCCATGTAACCCAAAGCCTGCAGGAATTTCCTTGCAGTTAGCGGAGACATTAACGCCAAGGTTTTGAAAGTTGAAGCCAGCTGTAGTTGTTTTTCGGATGTCAGGAATGCCATCTGGGTTGTTGTGTTTAGAAGAGCACCCAGAAAAGTTATTTGTTGCGTGGGTGTCAAATTTGCCTTTTTTATGTTCACAGTGAACCCCAGGTACTTGAGTAGATTTTGAACAAATTCCAGGTGTCTTTGATTTAGAAGGAGTCTTCTCCTTTGTCCTTGGCTTTGCCTTTATCAGAAGCTGTGTAGGCCTGAAAACCCCCTCGGAAGCCGGTACCTGCACAGTGGCTCCGGACCCATCCGAGGGAGCATTGTCCGAAGGTCCTGCAGCTGGAGTACTCAAAGGTCTAGTTGGCTCCTCAAGGGAGTCCGTTTCGGCAATCGGTTCTGAAATGGCCGACGACAGGGGCTGCGAAAGCGTCTCACTGACGACGGCCGAACCTGAAGCTGGCTCTGCTTGTAAACCGTCGTCTGATTTGGACCTCGGAGGCCTGTCCTTATCCTTGCGTCGTTTGTGAACTCCAGTAGTCGGAAGCGTGTCCGACATTTTATAATTAAATTGCCTGCCAAAGTAGTGAAAAGCAAAATCGTACCTCCGCTTAATAGTACGTGGGTCAGGGCCTAAACAAGGAATACAGTAAGAGTGGAAATCCTTATGAGGTATTTGCTTCCCACAAGAAATAAAATTATTAACTTTTTCTGACATCGGACTGGAGCAAGAAAAAAGTTTCCCCAACGGGGTACTTCGCTTTTAGAAGAAGAAGAAGTAAGTCTTCGGAATGAAGCACGAAAAAATATCAGGAGTCAGCCAACCGGCACTTGCGAACTGCTTCCACCGCACGGCAAGAAAGACTGGAGAACATGGCGTCGGCTGGCAGCTTTGTACTTCTGGTGCTCTGACGTCAGGGAGCATGACTGAACAGCCGACACCGGACCCAGACTTTGGGATTCTGGCCGACCGAGGGCTGCTTGCCGGCAGGAAGAACCCTACAGTGATGACTGCAACAGTGAAACACGATGAACATCTTTGTTCTTTTAACCAAGCATGCCTTAGAATGACAGAACCTGTAACTGCGGCTCTGCAAGAAGCCTCTAATGAATCAAAACCACATTGCAAAGTATGCTTTCCCACTTGTTCAGCTACATGCAATAAATCCTGCATTTCCTTATTTTCAGGACATTCTGAGCTTGCAAGCATTTTCTGTTTGAGCAAAGACATTAGATATTGTTGATATTTAAGCATGTGAAACTGGCAATTTAAAGCCCTTACAGCTAAAGTAGCAGAGGTGTAAACTTTCTCCCCCATCTGTCCAGTGCTCTGGAATCCCTATCAGAGGGAACAGGATTTTTAGCAGTGGAAGCCTTGACCCCTTTGGGACCCTGAGAAATTGTTTTTGGGTCAGCAGCAGGGTTTTTATAAAGAAATGTATGTGAATCTGGAACTCGGTAGTACCTATCTGGCTTAACTGGTGCAGGGGGTAAAGAATCAGGAGACAAACTGGATTCAGAAAAAACATCATCGACAATATCTAGTACAGGGGGGAATAGCAAGGGGCCTGTGCTGAGGCAGTAAAAGAAAATCTCTGAGCCTTTTCTTGGATTCTGAATAATCCTGTCTCTCCCAATGGAAATGCTCCCTCATGGTGTGCAGGGTTTCCCCAAAAGAGTAATCCTCAGGAGGGGGCTGAAGGGATAGATTCTTCAGCATCAGAATCCTCATAGGAAGGAAGAGAATATCCCTGTTCTGAAGAGGAATCAGAGGAAATAGAAACCTGGTCAGAGGAATCATAGTCAGTATCTTGCCTAGGCCTTTTATCAGGAGGGGGATGGGAACCCCTGATCAGAGTAATTAGGTCCTCGGCCATTTTAAGCATCTGTTTCTTTGACATGGATGACTGTTCAGGTGAATGCTGTACTTGTTTCTTTGTCTTTATAGGTGTTTTAGACTTTGCCTTGGCTGCTGAAGTAGTCTTGATACTAAGCTGTGTAGGTCTGAAAACACCCTCAGAAGCAGATGCCTGCTCAGTGGCTCCAGACACATCTGAGGGAATAGTCTCCGTAGCCCAATACCTTAAGTTTCCAGAGGCCTAGTTGTCTCCACATGAGAGTCGGAGGCGGCCTGTGGCTCTGAAGTAGCGGGTGTCAGGGGCTGCGAAAGCGCCTCACTGAGAACCGGCGACTGGCCTAGAAGAGGCTTCGTCGTCGGTTTTGGATCTCGGATGCCTATCCTTTTCTTTGTCCTTGCACTTTTTATGAATTCCGGTCATCGGTTGTTCCGACAGCATTATATAGTTGAACCTTCGGCCAAAGTAATGTAAAGCAAAATCGAACTGACGCTTAATAGTCCGTTGGTTGAATCTAGTGCAAAACAGACAACTAGCAACGTCGTGGTCGGGGCCTAAGCAAGGAATACAGTAAGAATGAAAATCCTTATGAGGTACTTGCTTTCCACAAGAAATACAATTGTTAACTTTTACTGACATCGGTCTGGAGCAAGAAAAAGTTTCCCCAACGGGGTACTTAGCTTTAATGAAGACTTTGGATCTGAAATTCAATTTCGAAAATCTCAGGAGTCGGCCGACCGGCACTTGCAAACTGCTTTTGCTTCGGGCACTGCGCGGCAAGAAAGACTGAAGAAAATGGCGTCGGCTGCATCTTTTATATCCCTGGCGCACTGACCTCAGGGAAGAGGCGACAGCAACCAACGCCGGACCAGGACTTGGAATTCAGGTCGACTGTGGGTAGCCTGCCAGCAGGATATCCCAACTGTAATGACTGCAACAGTGAAACACGATGAACATCCAGTTAACTGGGCATCAGTGTTGTACAGAATGCCCTGGGCAAGTCAACCCTTCCCATACAACACTGCTTTTCCCAAAAGAAAGGAAATTGCAGCCATGGAAGAAAAAAGGCTCCAGGTTCAACTGACCCTCCAAACCCTGGAATCGGTCCTGTACTCCAAAGAACTGATTCAAACTGGAGAGAGAAGCAATATTCTACCCGCTCCCAACCAACTATCATGCCATACAGTTAACATAGAGCATTCTGGTGGGGGATTGATGGGGGATTGATAATCAAACTAACTAATAAACATAGGTAATTTAGGTTCACAAAGCCAAGTCTGGCCACTCACGAATTCAGGCCAAAAGTCAAAAGGATGTTAAGATTCCAAACTGAAGAGGGGACCTAGCATGGAGCAAGGGCTGCTATGTAAAACAGGCGGCCAACTAGCTGTGCAGTCTAGGATGGTGTACGTTACAGATGGCTTCCCTAAAGGACAACCACCACATTTCTCAAGGGATCCCAATGGATAATCCCCTTCCATGGGAAAACCAGGCACTGCAACTTTGCCCCAATACCCTAAGTTTGAGAAGGAAAGGGGAGATCATTTCAATCACGCTAATGCCAGTGGCAAGCACAAGGACAACTGTAACTCAGTTCACAGATTTACATGGAAGACCATCCAAAGATAATGCAAGGCCAATGGGGAATTCTGACCTGCTACCTAGTTTCCCATCTAACCTGGTAGAAGAGCAAGACAACAGTGAAAGGAAAGGTGACCTAAAAAGAGCAACATCTCTGTATTGCTACTACTCATGGGGCTGTTAATTTAAGACCTGAAAAACAACCCACCCCATTACCTCATGTATCTGAATATGCCAGAGGGAGGTGGATACATTAGATGGGAGCCCTTTACAGACCTGTTGGATTCAAGGCAATTTTAACTCTTTATACAGAACACCCACAGGACCTTGTCTATATTCTGGAAGAGAAAGAGGCCAAACTGGTGGAGGAAAAACTTTCAACAATGAAGGCAGCTGCTTAGAACCAATGAAGCCATAACGAATGGACTGAAGCCCCTGTCCAAATAGCTCACTTCTGGCTTTACTGGCCTGAATATACCCATAAAAACTTAAACAGTATAACGTCATGGACATTCAGCAGCCATGTAGCTGAAACACTGGAATGTCCTTAAGGGGTCATTTGGATACATCCCATGGGACTCCACTACAGAAAGTTTAAGGTATTACTTAGTGAACACTTCAGCTTGACAGAGTCTTTTTTGCAGTTATATATGTGTGTGTGTGTGTGTGTGTGTGTGTGATATATGATGCATATATGTATAGAGAACAACAGATAAATATACACGCATGTGTGTAGATGTATAGACAGGGGTCCACTTCTTAATGTCAAGATTTCACAATTTTTTCCCTTGGAAAAAAATCTCTGTTCCAAAAAAAAAAAAAAAAAAAAACACTTAAAACATAAAGTGGGGGGCACCCCCCTACTTAAATATAACAACTCCGAGATCACAGTACAGTGAAGAAAACTGCAAAGTAACGGAAGCGGCCAAGCGATTTCTTTCCCAGGGAAAGAATTCACTTATATGCTGCTTCGTCATTTTGCCTTTTTGTCTTTTCAAGTTCAACCAAGACGCATTCGAAAGAATGCGTCTTCGGTCATCTAATATGAACCCAGATTTCACAATCCCGAAGCTCTGAATAACGATGCTCAGGACTTTGAAATTGTGGAATCTCGAAAAGTGTCAATGGAGACTGCCGTACAGTGCCGAACGGGAATTTTACTGTTCTCTTCACTGTAGTGCGATCTTGGAGTTAGTATATTTAAGGTGCAGGGGTGTGGGGGGTACAGGGGGGCTTTCCCCCTGCAAAAACTTGATTTCTGATGTTTTGCTGTTTTATTTTTTATTTTATTCCCGAGATTCTGCAATTTCGAAGTTCTGAGCATCGGTATTCAGAGCTTCGAGATTGTGAAATCTCGACATTACGAAGTGGACGCATAGACAGATATACACCCCCCACAGGCACTTTTTAAATAGGTAAGGTTTGCCCTCTTGCCTGCTGACCCTCAAGCTCTACCTATCATACTCAATCCATTTGTTTTTCAGTATGACAGACATACCCAGTACCACATTGTGCAAAATGCATCTATGAAGGTAATTAGCCAGGCAAGCACAAGGGTTGCCTGCCGCTCCCATCACAGATCATCAACTTCCACTGCAGCACAACACATCAAAAAGCTCCTGTTCTCCATATCATAGCCGTCTGACCTGCTGGCCCAGGATTTTATAAGAAAAGGCCAGTACAGCCAATGATCCTTTCTCTGCAGACCAGCCCAGTGAATGTCTCTCTCTCTTCTTGCTATTACAGTTCCCGAGATCAATTGCAGTTCTACAGCAAAGTCTCTATCTACACAAACAACTCATGTTTTTCTCCCTGACTTAACTCCTCCAAATAGCAGTGATGTGATCACTTGTATTATTACAGGAGCTACTTATGCCCCTCAACTCCACCCATGCATGCTCCTTCATAGGCAATAAGGGTTATCATTAGCTTGGGTAGCTGAAGATTACATCCTTCTTGGCACTTGTTCCTCTTATCAATACTACAGGCACCTGCCTTACATCAGAGTGATAGGTGAGTCAGTCATTAACCACCTCACCTTCCATGATAAATGGATAAGCCACAGCCGCTCATTTTAAATCCACCCTGGCCTGGCTCCTCCACTGACCAAGCTACCACTCAAACCTTGTCTGATCTGCACTAACAGCTTTACCCTTTTAAGCCACAGAGTTGGGAAGAAAAAGTGACCCCAGACCCTGGAAATAAAAAAAGAGTGGAAAATGGAAAGAGGGAAATATTAGCAGTCACCTCAGTGGACAAAAGCCTGGAGTGGTTAGTGAGCTGTTTCCTATGGCCAGGGTACAAAGATTTGATTCTTCCACCTCCATTTGTCTATTGTGCGAGTCTCAGCAAATCACTCAGAGAGTGCTCCTGGGTTGTCTCTGAATAGGGACCACTGAATCCAGTGAGCTAAACAAGTCAACAAATAGGTAAAGTAAAACCCCAACATTGAAAATACTTTAGTACTTACAGTTATGGTAAATTCTCAAAACAAATCTACTTTGTCCATCATATGGTTCACTGCTGTGCTAACACTCAGAAAGATCAGAAATTGCAAAGACATCCCCAGTGAAACAGTCAACCCCCAGTATAAGTCACATGTGTCCATAACCAGCTGCAAGCAGGGGTCAGAGAAGGTTCCAACATCAAGACATACTAGGCTGAAGATCTGAGGGTTGACAAGAGCAAAAGAACTGGATTTCAAGGAAAGTACAGTTGTGTACACTTACCATAAATGTAGATTTTCGAGTGTAATCACTGTTGCAGTCATCACCTGTGGGTTATCCCTGCTGTGGTAGCCCTCGACCTGCACGAATACCAGAGTCGATGTTTTTGTGTGTCGGCTGCTGTTGCCTGTAGTCTGACATCAGGTCGTCAGTACTACAAAGCAAGGCAGCCAATGTCATTACATCAGTTTTTCTTGCCCTAACCCATCAGAAGCACAAGGGAAAAAAGAGAAGTGGTCCTGGTGGCTAAGAGCCACCTTGGGAAGCATGCATCCCCCAAGGGGAAGATGTGAAATGGGGGATGGAGGGAGGGAAACCAAGACTGCAACAGTGAATACACTCGAACATCTACATTTATGGTAAGTGTACACAACTGTACTATGTTCTTCGTGTTTCACTGTTGCAGTCATTACCTGTGGGAGGATTCCCAAAGCTGAGGTAAAGGGTGGAAGGATAGGTAGTGTCCTAGGTATGAGTCAGGAGGCCCTGTAGAATTGCAGAGACAAACCCTGCCCTAGACATAGAAAAGAGAGGTAGGTGGTAATGCTTTGTAAAGGTATGGACAGAGGTCCAGGTGACCGCTTCCAATATGTCCCTGGTAGGTACTCCTCTGAGGAAGGCAGTGGAAGTGGAAGTTGCCCTAGTGGAGTGGGCAAGGATCGACTTAGGGATGGGTTTCCCATGTAGTCTGTAGCAAAAATGGATACAGTGTGAAATCCATTTGGAAATGGTTTGTTTGGAGATGGGTTTCCCCTCTGCCCCTGGGGGACAGCTTACAAGAAACTGGTCAGTTTTTCTGAATGCCTAAGTGCGCTCCAGATAGTATCTGAGTTGACTGTGCACGTCTAGTGAGTGTAGAATTCTTTCCCCCTTGTTTTGAGGGTTGGGAAAGAAGGTGGGAAGGTGTATGGCCTAGTTAAGGGTCACATCAGATACCACCTTGGGCATAAAGGAGGGATTAGCCCTCAGGGAGACTCTGTCTGCATGGAAAATTATGAAGGGCTCGACAGCCATGAGAGCTTGAAGTTCTGAGACCCTTCGTTTGAGGTGATAGCTAGTAGGAAGGCAGTCTTCCAGGAGAGGTATTTCAATTCTGCTGAAGTGGCAGGTTTGAATGGAGGTAAGTTTAGTTTCTCTAACACATAATTCATGTCCAAAGGTGGAGTAGGAGGTCGTATGGGAGGCTTGATATTAGAAGCCCCTCTGAGTAATTGCTTAATCAAAGGATGAGAGAAGAGGGGTGGGTCTAAATCATAATTGGCAGAGATGGTTGAGGCATGGATTTTAACAGAGGAGAAGGAGAGGCCACTATTGAGCAACTCTGCTAAGTAATCCAGGATGAGAGAGATGGAAGGTTGGGAGGTACTGTCCCCTTTGGATTGTTTCTAGGAGCAGAAATTTCTCCATTTTCCTGCATACGATTTTTTTGTGCTGGGCCTTCTAGCCTCTGTGATGATGCCCAAGACCTGTTTGCTTAACAGTGACTTCTTGTTAGTTTTTAGTGAATGAGCCATGCAGAAAGTTTAAGAGACTGTAGAGGTCTGGGGTGCAGTACCTTCCCCCCTCTCCTGGGTCAAGAGTTCTGACCTTAGGGGAAGCAGCTTCAGGGGCTGTAAGTTCAGACTGGGTAGTAAGGGGTACCAATGCTGTCTGGGCCAATCTGGAGCAATGAGGATGGCCTTTGGTCTCCCCTCTCTTATTTTGATCAGAACCTTGGGAATAAGGGGCAGAAGAGGGTATGCATACAAAAAGGGAGCTCCAGAGGAAGGTTAAGGCATCCACCTTCCATGCTAGGAGGTGATACTCCCTGGTACAAAACTTGTGCAGCTGGTGGTTGAGGTGCAAGGCAAAGAGATCCACCTCTGGGGTCTCCCACTCCTGGGTGATTTGCAGAAAGATTTCTCTGTGGAGCTGCCATTCTGGCCTCTGCCCACCACAGAAATTCATCCTTTATGCAAGGGATCAGTGGGAGAGTGGTCTCTAGGGACTGAGAGTGCTAGCACCAAAGGTTTTTAAGTACCACTGAAGCTTTCTCACGTGAAGCCTGGTGAGAGGGATGAAAGGATGCAAGATGCCATGTATCCCAGGGCTTGCAGGAACTTCCTCACAGTGAGGTGACTTCTGGAAGCCAGCTGGGTGAAGTAGAGAGGCAGGAAGCTCTGCTTTTCTGTGGACAGGAAGGCCATTAGGGTTGCAGCTCCCAGGAAAACAATTTTTCTGGTGGAGTTTTGCTTTGCTTTTTCTCGTTGATGGTGAATCCTAGGGAAGTTAGGAGTTTTTTTGACAAAGATAAGATCCTGGAGCAACTTTTCTTTGTTGTTTGCCTGAATGAGGCAGTTCGTCCAGCTAAGGGTAAAGCTGTATTTCTCTCTGTCTGCAAAATGCTATAGACAGGGCCAAGCATTTGGTGAATACTCTGGGAGCAGTAGATAAGCCAAAGGGCAGTGCAAAGAACTGAAAGTGCTATTACCTACTCTGAAGCTCAGGAATTTTCTGCATGATTTCCTGATGGGGATGTGGAGGTAGGCATCTTTTAGGTCTAGTGTCACTAGCCAGGCATTTTGTGTGAGGTTCATAGGTTCATAGGTTTATACTAGGCTATCTGCCCCAAGGCATTTATAAGCCTAGCCCAAATTTTTGTGGCTTACGCCACCCCTTATATGAAAAAATACTGTGCCCATTAGTTTGTTGTGCCTCTGTCCAGCAGTGACACAGAGATGATTCCCGGGGTAAACCTACGATCTCCCATCCACAGGTCTAGATTTCTCTTGAACAGAGTCAGCGAGGTGCTCTGCCTCACATGGACCGGGATTTTATTCCACAGCATAGGGAGTCTCTGAGTGATAAATCTATCCCTCCAGCACGTCCTATTTATATCCGTGCTAAGGTTTAAGTCACTTGCTCTAGTGGTTTTGGTGGATTTGGATTTTTTGAGGTGGAGCATGTCCATTAATTCCGGGTTGGACATGGCCTTGTATGTCAGGCACATGTCACCTCTGAGCAGATGGTATGCGACTGAATAGAGCTGGAGTTTCTTCAATCTGGCAGCATATGACAGATTTTGGAGTCCCTTTATCCTTTTGGTGAGGAACTTTTGGGGTCTCTCCAATTGCTGCAGATGTCGGGTGAGATACATCCCGAATGGGGCATTGTACTCGATCATTGGTCTGATAAGATCAGTGAGCATAGGCAGGAGCTGCTGCAAGGTTAGCATTTTGAATCTGGGGACCACCAAGGAGGTGTTCAGTTTGGATAGATCCAGGATGGGGCACCAAGTGCCCTCTTTTCTGGGAACAAGGAATAGTCTGGAGTAAAAACATTTTCCTGTTTGATCCAGAGGGACAGGTTCGACTGTCCCCTGGGATATTAGTTTTTGTACCTGTTTTAATGCCTCTGCCCAATGGTTTGAGGAGGAGGTATGGATACCCTCTTGGAATTGGAAGTTAGCTGAAGGAGAATCTGTATCCCTGAGAAATGATTTTTAATACCCATTGGTCCTTGGTTATACAAACCCAACTGTCCTTGAAGAGGGTGAGCTTTCCTCCTAGTTTTAGATGAGTGAAAGGAGGGCAGAGGGCGGAAGGAGAGTCATTGTGAGTGCTTACCATAGAAGCTTGGCTTAGAACTTCCTGCCTTTGAGGATGACATGGTCCATTGTTTGCTTCTTTGCTGGCCCAGGGATAGGGGCCTGGATGTCCTGTCCCTGTGGGGCTTACTTTGGCCCTGTCT
Organism: Protopterus annectens; assembly: GCF_019279795.1. Taxonomy (NCBI): domain Eukaryota; kingdom Metazoa; phylum Chordata; order Ceratodontiformes; family Protopteridae; genus Protopterus; species Protopterus annectens. Next base: position 114,221,409 of record NC_056744.1, read on the forward strand.
GCTGGGTGCAGGGAAGGCCCAGTGCTTAGAGGGGAAGTTCCTGCTGAATCTGGGTGGTTGAACCTGAAAGAAATTTTTTACTGTTTGCATAGATTTAGCTTTGTCTTCCATCTTTTTAAGCACCTCTTCTGCTTTTTCCCCAAACAGGCGCTCCTTATCTAGGGGTGCATCAATAAGTTTAGACTTGACATGATCAGGGAGAGGTTGTTCCTTCATCTATGCATGTCTTCTAATAACAGATCCTGTCACTGCTGCCCTGCTAGAGGCTTCTAGGGCATCATCATCCACATTGTAATGAGTGCTTGAGCACTTGACAAGCAGAGTGTAGTAGATCTGCCAGCTCTTTTGAGATTGCACCGTCAGCAGAGGTAGCAATCTTCTGTTTTAATTGTTCCAAAGTGTGTTGTTGATATTTTAACATATGGAACTGACAACTGAGTGCTCTGATAACTAAGGCTGCAGAGGTGTATACCTTCTCACCCCATCTGTCCAGAGCTCTGGACTCTTTTTATCAGAAGGAAGAGGATTCTTGGCAGACCTAGTCTTAGCTCCTTTGCGTCCCTCTGTAATGACCTCAGGGTCTGCAGCAGGGTTCCTGTATATGTATTTGTAAGAATCCGGTACTCTGTAGTACCTGTCAAGTTTAGCTGGAGCAGGAGGGCAGGGTATCAGGGGCTAAACTGGATTCAAGGAAAACATCATCCACCACTTCTAGAATAGGTGGGATGGCCAGGAGTCTGTGCTGGGGCACGTCCAGAAACTCTCTAAGTCATTTCTTTGACTGAGGGTAGTCCTGAGATTCCCAATGAAAATGCTCCCTGAGGGAGTGAAGGGTTTCCCCAAAGAAGAGGTCTTCTGGAGGGGAGGCAGAGGGGATGGATTCTTCTGCATCTGAATCCTCCTAAACAGTTAAGGGCTGTTGTTCCTCCAAGGATAGAATAATCAGATTCTTCAGACTCTTGGTCTGTCATAATTTCTTGAGAAGGAAGCCTTTTCCTTTTTGGAGTGGGGGCTTGAGTACCTCAGATAAGGGAGATGAGATCCTCTGCCATTTTAAGCATTTGCGCTTGGGGTGGGAGAGCAGAAGCAAGATGGTGGCTAGAAGTACATTTCCTAGGAGTGGCTTGGCTTTGAGGCCTGAGAGAATCCGTCGGTGTCTGAGAAACAGTAGTCAGAAGAGATGACGTCAGTTTTTGTCTAGAATCGGTAGTGCGAATGGCCTCCTCGGAAGCCGGTGCCTGCTTCACGCCTCCGGACCCAACCAAGGCAGAGACAGCCAAAGACTCGGAAGACGAAGTGGATTCCTGCGGCATACCACACTCCAAAAGGGTCTCGGCAGAGGCCTGCATAGAAAACGAGTCGGGCATCAGGGGCTGCGAAAGTGCCTCACTGAATTCCGGAGAATTGACAACTTGCTTGGCGGTAATGTCATCGGAAGGCTTAGCCTTGTGTGGCCTGTCTCTATCTTTACATTTTTTCGGATTGTCAGCGGACAGTTGGCTAATGGACGCCATATCGGAATTCGAAGATGGAATATGAAAATAGTCGTCTACAAAAAGAGCTCTACGGCGAATGGTTCTCGCATTAAAAAGGGCACAGAACTGGCAACGAGGGACGTCGTGGTCTGGGCCTAAACAAGTGATGCAGTAAGAATGAAAGTCTCAGTGTGGGATCTGCTTTCCACAGGCAAGACAATTGTTAACTTTTTCGGACATTGGTCAGAGTAAGAAAAAAGGGTCCCCAACGGGGTACTTAGCTTTAGACATTTTCTGCTGAAATTCAACTTCTGGTAGCGACCGACCATCACTCGTTTAAACTGCTTCTGCTACAGGCTCCATGGCAAGAAAGACTGATGTAATGACATTGGCTGCCTTGCTTTATAGTACTAACATGACATCAGACTAAAGGCGACAGCAGCCGGCGCACAAAAACACCGACTCTGGTATTCGGGATGGCCGAGGGCTACCACAGCAGGGATAACCCACAGGTGATGACTGCAACAGTGTAACACGAAGAACAACTACTCTCGGCTCAAACACTGCAGAAAGAAATGTAAACAGGTGGAGCAGAATAAGAACTGCAGTATCTCAAAGCAGCCAGTGTGAAGATAGTAGAACAGATATGTAGCCAAGTCAGGTATGGAAATAAGGTACAGAAGGAAAGCAGTAGGTAGAATTCATAAGTCCACAAAGTTACCAAAAGAAAGAAAAACTACAGAAAGAAGTTTGAGACAGAACAGATGAACTAGGCCAAGAAGGAATACTGGCTGACTAACTAACAGACTAAAAGAGCAGTCCGAATGGCAAAGAACAAAGCATCAGAGAACCTCTACAACCTTCTGGAAAAGAACTTGGCAAACAAAACTAGTTCTACCAGATTGCAAGGCAACAACAGAAAGATAAAGAAAACAGTCACCAGACACATTCATAAGGAATGTCTTCATCAATTTTTTCCACAAGTCCACATGACATCAAAGGTAGACAGAAGTAGCTGAAGGAGATTCTGAATGAAGAAAACTCCCCAAAAGCTGTACTGTCTCATGCACAACCTACAATGAAAGAGGAAGAAACAACCCTAGAAGAAATACAAACAGCACTGATGAAAATGAAACTCAGGGAAAAGCAGCAGGCTCAGCTGAAGTCACAGGAGAAAAGATCAAGATGTTGGGTGAATTTGTGGAGAAAAGGCTCCTGACAGTTCTCACAGCAGCATGGAAAGAAAGGTGTATCCCAAATGACTGGACAGTAAGCATTCTAGTGTCAGTGTACAATACAAAGGTGACATTTACAACTGCAGCCAGTACAAAAGTATCATACTCCTGTTACACTGCATGAAGGTGCTGAAAATGGCAACTGATAATGAATACTCCCAGTAAAATTACAAGGTTCCAATAAAGTTGATTTGGGCAATGCTGGAACAGTCTAAAGTTCAGAAACATTAGTAGAAAAAGCATAGAACTCTCTTGAGGAACTCTTTAATTAGTAACAAAGAATACACACAGCCTCCCAAGGCAGGTAGGCCGAAATAGTAGACAAATGTACCTTCACCTGAGGCATGAGACAATCCTGATCTGTAATGGTCTATCAGGTGCCTAAGAATGTCTGGATTTGGTACAAATGACTCCAATCAAAGGAAGAATCTTTGTCCATTGTGCTAGATATTCTTGTGCTTGCATTCTCAGCCTCCTTTAAGACAGTAAACACATCATTAAAAAGCATGTGCCTAAAAGGAATAAGAACTAGGCACATCAGAAAACGTGTCTAAAAGGAATGAAAACTTACCACCCAAACTTTCAGCCTTAGGGTCTTCAAACTTGGGAGTATAAGAAAGCCATTATTTTATGTCAACTGGTTCACACACTGAGGCAGCAATACATACACAATGTCCTTATCATACTTAGGAGGGAAAACAAGTCCTGCCTCAGTCAAAAAAAATAGCTACAAGTAGCATTTTTGGTCTTGTTTCCTTTATCTTCTGTACTTACCAGAGGAAAGGAAGGACTGCAGAAATAGCATACAGAAAAAGGAATGCCTAGTAAACGGAGAAGGCTTATGCTGCTGAGGCCCTAGCAGTTAGTGTTTTGGTGCAATTTGTTTTTGAGTTGTCTGTTTTTCTAGAGAAACAGAAAGTTCTATTTAAAACACAGAACCAACTGCACACCAAATCAAAAAATACATCCCCGTGTAGCATCTACTTATGAGGTTCTGCTTAGGTACTTGCTCAAATGATCTGTAAGCAAGTCTTCCTGAGAAAGAAGCTAAGATACCCCGAGGGTCAGGGCATGCCCTCTGAGTTAGGCAGCATGCTTCCATGGAAAAGCCTACCAAAAGATAGGAGGGTGTTTTTCTGTCTCATATTATTTGCTGATATACCACATCACTGTGGTACTGCCTGTGAGGATGTGCAGGATCTCGGTTTGTAAAACAGGAATGAAGTCCTTGACAGCTATAATTACTAACATTGTCTCTTTTGAGCTGATATGCTTTTTTGCTCTGAGATTTGACTCTGTTCCCCTGAGTCAGTCCACCCAAGACTGTGTTTATGGAATCCATGGTTAACATGTGGGTGCTTAGGCCTAGCTTCAATGTGAACTTAAGTTGAGGCTGACCTTCTGTAAGATCATAGGAAGTTACTAGGTTACTGGTCCTAAGGCCCTGACAAGCCTAGCCAAGAATTAAGCTCATGTTCCGACAAGTCAGAGCCCAATACCCCTGTCCAGCAGGGACAGAGGTGGAATCCCATCGGTGTATTTCTGTTCCCCATCCAGTTATCCAGGTTGCGCTTAAAAAGGGTTAATGAGGTACTCTGACATGGAGAGGGAGTCTATTCCACAGAAGGGGGAGTCTCTGGGACACAAATCTGTCCTGCCAACAAGTCCTATTGATGTCACAGACCAGGTTGAGGTCGCGAGTAAGGGTTACTTGAGTGGAGGTTGACTTGCGGATATGCAGCAGACCCATCAAGGCGGGGTCTGAGATTGTTTTGTTTGCCAGACAGAGGTCACCTCTGAGGAATCTGTATGAGACTGAAGAGAGGGGGACAGGGCTTTTAGCCTATCTGTGAAGGGTAGATGTTTGAGGCCCTGGAATCTCCTGGTGAAGAACCTCTGTGGTCTCTCCAGCTGCTGCACATGCTTTGTGAGGTACATACCGAAAGGGGCATTGTACTCAATAATGGGTATTATAAGGGAAAAATACAGGGATGTTATGACCTCCTTGTCTCTGGATGAGTACCCTTACTAATCAGGTGGGTCATGTAGAAAGCTTTCCATACAATGGAGGCAATATGGTGGCCAAAAGTCAGTTTGCTATCAACCTGGGTGCCCAAGTCCCTCATGACTGACTGCATGCTTAGGACCTTGTTATTAATGTGATAATTTGTGGAGACGTCACTCTCCCCAAAGGGGATGATGATGATGCACTTTTTGGCATTCAGTTTCAGGAGAGGTTTCTGGCACCAGTCATTTGTTTGGGTGAGACTGTCTTGGAGGATGTCCACATCACCAGGGGAATTGATGACAGCACCCAGCTTGCAGTCATCTGCAAACTTGGTCAGCCATAGCCCACTGGTTTTGGCCTGCACCATAGAAAAGTACATCCCAAACAACAGAGGCCCCAAGACCAATCCCTGGGGTACATCGCTTGTTATGGGTCTACTGGTTGAGGTGGATTCCCCTGTAGCCACAATAGCAGCTCTTTTTTGATAAAAATCAAGAAAAGGGGTAAGGTCGCTGCAAGGAATGAGCATGTCGGCAACATCTTTTTTTTAATACAATATCACAAAACTATTTGTTTTTCTGTACAATTATTTTCTCTGCCTAGCTCCACTTACTACACTCATGGTACAAAATAATTCTAAATATAATTATTTGAATTTGTACCATATTTTTTCTCTCTGTCCTTTGATATGTTTGTATTATTCATGCACATCTCATGCGTATTTGCTTCCTTTCCTGGGCCTTCTCTGAAAATGAGCACTGCCCTGTAGGGCTAACACAGTCAAAATGTAAATAAATGTAAAACTTTGCTAGAGGTGCCATCAGGACAAAAGACAAGTGCCCAGTGTTCTAAAAATGTCCCTTGCAGTAATTTGAAGTTGGTGTGCTATGGAATTGAAATATTTAGTCAGGAAAAACACTTTTCCTGAGTAGAGAAACAGTCTGTGAGTCACAGTGTTCCGAAGGGCTCCTAGGATCACAACTTACCTCATGGGTAACAAGTGGGATTTTGGCAGTTCTGAGAGAGCCCTTGTCTTCTGAAGCAGGTAAAAATACAAACACAGAACTCCCTGCTTCTCTTCTATAGTTGTTACATGAATCAAGCAGTCACCCATGTAAGGAGAGATGTGAATGTACCTGGTTCTGCATAAAACAATGACTGGAGCTAGGCATTTTATGAGCATCATGGCTGCAGTGGATAAATAAAAAGGGCAAGAAGTAAACTGGATGTAAGGGCCTCCTGCTTTGATGAAAGACAAAAGGAAGAAGAGCTTGCAATGCTAGCATTTGAACTTTGCAACTATCAGGAACTTGTTCAGCTTTAGTAAGTCTAAAGTTGACCTACACTGGCCATCTTTTTTGTAACCAGTAACAACCTGGAGTAGAAGACCGCTACCTTTACTGAAGGCACCACAGACAGATCAGCAGCAGGGTTAGTCTACAGATTGTTACAAGAATCCACAATCCAGTCTGGCTTCCTAGGTGCATGGAGCTAGGATTCTGACTCCTGATAAGCACTTGCAAATGCATCTTTTAAGACTTCAATCACTGCAGAAACAGTTATGATTTTGTTACTGGCAAGCCCAGAAGATTTCATTCCTTTTCTGGGCAGATGGGAAATCCGACTCTCACTCAACATGATCCTTTCAATTTATTGAAGGTATGTATCACCAATTAAGAACCACTCTAGTGGGAAAGCACAGGATATGGTGTTCTGTGGATATGACTCCTAACTAATGGAGAAGGATATCTGGTCTACATAGCTCATTTCATCCACCTCTAGGTCAGAGGAACCAGACTCATTGGGGGTGGTGGGGGGGTGTCACCTGTTTTTCTTTTCTGAAAAGAGACTCCTGGCACTGATGCTTAATCTGAGAATGGATGCAGATTCTTAAGGAATATGTCCAAAGCTAGTCTCATCATCTTTGGAAGGGGGATGGGAGGAGGGCCTGTCCAGCTCATGCTGAAGCAAGATGGTGAACATTTCAGACTGGTAGTCTTGGTTCTGCTTTAATTTGTTATGACTGTCTTAGACCTAGTCACAATGGTCACAGGCAACCTGTACCTTAAATTCAAAGACAAGAACATAGGGAATGCTGCCCTCACCCACAATTATCAAAAACAGGTACTGGAACCAGAAGACCAAGGAGAGACACTCGGACCAACTGAAGGATAAAGGGTTTCAACATGGGAGGGGATGCTATCACTAGAGCATGATGTCCTCCCTGACCAATAGTGCCAGAAACTTTGGCCCAAGAAAGCATCAGAGTTAGGGACTATAAAAATCACCTCACTGAACTCAACAACCCAGCCTAGGTGGCCTTTGCACTCAAAGCGCATGTCTTCAGCCTCCCAAGGTTCCTTCTCTTGACAACACTTTTCTTTCTTTTTTTCCAACAGGGAGTCCACAGTTGACTTGGCTGATACCATGGCAGTCCTGGACAAGGTGTTTTGCCTTTTCTAGTCAAGCAGTCCTGACAAGACTCCGATCTATGTTTGATGGATCTTTTGGTTGAACCTACAACAATAGGGACAGGTAGCAACATCATGATCTATCCCAAAGCAAAACACACAGATTATGGAAACCTTGGTAGGGTATGTGCATGTTACACTTAATGCAATTATTGATTTTAGATTCTGACATCAGTAGTTCCTGATGCGCAAAACCTCCTAACATTTTAAATGTTAAAGAATATAAAAAAAAATATATATATATATATATATATATATATATATATATATATATATATATGGGTTCCATACACTAGATCGAATTTTCACTAATTCGAAATAGTGCATGGAATGCTCACTGCAGCGAAAGTGCACTTATGCGAAGTTCAGTACAACGAATTAGAAGTTATGTACTCACCATAACGTTCCATCTGAGTAGGTGTATTCATTTGTCTGCAACCTGTGGGTTATGGATCCGATATCGGATCCGAACCGGCATGGTTTTCCAGCTATGGATCCAAGCTCTCAGCTCCTCCCCTCACCCATAATGCCCTGCTCTACCCTCATGACCTCAGATCGAGTTTGCCAAAGCAACAATACCCTAAAAAGGGTAACAAAGAATATGCAGGAAACTGAAAGGCCAGGGGGATAGGAGGGCGGGATGGTTGCAGACAAATGAATACACCTACTCAGATGGAGCGTTATCATGAGGACATAACTTCTAAATCTGAAGTAGGATATTCATTGTCTGCAACCTGTGAGACAGAGTCCCCAGCTACCTGAATCTTGGGCCATCATGGAAGGATATTCCGGAGCACCTTGAGCCAAAGGATGCTCTACCCTAGATGCAAGATCCAACTTATAGTGGGAAATAAACGTATGAGATGAAGCCCACGTGGCTGCTGCACAATTATCATCTAGAGGAATCCTAGTCTTGAAGGCTGCCGAGGTAGATACTGACCGGGTTGAATGGGCATGAACACCCTCCGGTGCGGGCCTTCCTGAAGCTTGATAAGCCAATAAAATGCACTGTGAAATCCAGCGGGACAGAGAAACTTTAGAGATTGGCTTGCCCAAATTGAATTTTGCAAAGGAAATAAACAGCTGGTCGGATTGCCTATGACCAGCTGTCCTGTTCAGATAAAATCTAAGTTGCCTGTGAACATCTAGTGAATGTAGCTTATATTCACCTTTGTTTTCATATTTAGGAAGAAAACAGGGAGGTTAATGGATTGATTGATGTTTGCTTGAAGCGATTTTAGGAAGAAAGGACGGGTTGGTCCTGAGGGAGACACGGTCCGGATGAAATACCAAGTAAGGAGGTTTAGCTGATAAAGCTTGAAGTTCAGAAACTCTCTTGGCTGATGTAATGGCTACCAAAAAGGCTGTCTTGTAGGACAAGAATTTGAGATCCACCGTAGCCGCTGGCTCGAAAGGAGGAGCGGTCAAGGCCTGTAGGACCAAAGAAAGGTCCCAAGGAGGAGAAGAAAAGTACCTTTAAGAAATATTTTACACAATTTGGCTGACATAAGAGGATTAGAGTCATGGCCAATGTGATAGTGAGAAATTGCCGCCAGTTGAACTTTGACTGTGGAACTGCTGGCACCATCGTTAAAGAGAGTGGTTAGAAAGTCAAGCACTAAAGGGAGAGGAACCGTGAAGGGATTCAGGCCTTGCCGCTCCGCCCACAAAGAGAAACGTTTCCATTTGCTTCTCTAAACCTTTCTAGTGGATGGTTTATGAGCCGCCACCAAAATAGCCTTTACAGGTGAAGAAATACCGGGAGTCCTTATCAAGAGTGGAACTGGAGCAGCCAAGCGGTCAGCTTCAGGTTGTCCAGGTTCGGAGGAGGAATGCAGGATGGATGGGATATCAGATCCGGGATGGGATCTAGAATCCAAGGAGGATTCACCGAGTGAGACCTTAGGAAGGGGAACCAGATCTGTCGAGGCCAGAATGGAGCAATGAGAATCATTCTGCAACCCACCCGATAGGCTTTCTGAAGAACTTGCAGCATCAGAGGCAAGGGTGGATAGGCATACAGAAGACCGGGTGGCCAAGCATGCACCAGAGCGTCTCTTGGGGTACCTCCGGGAGGAGGTATTAGAGCGAAAAACTGTCGCACTTGGTGTTTGAGGGAGAAGCAAAAGATCGCATGAAGGGTTCCCCACCGTGCGAATATGCGTTCGCTACTTGACAATTGAGAGACCACTCGTAAGGGGTCAGAATGGTGCGACTGAGCTTGTCCGCTAGGATGTTGGACCGACCGGAATGTGCGTTGCTATTAGAAAGCGATTGGTGGAGATTGCCCATTCCCAAACTCTCATGGCCTCTCGACAAAGAGGGTAAGACCTTGTTCCCCCTTGCTTGTTGATGTACCAGACAACAGACATGTTGTCCGATTGAATCGCAATTGTTCCCAAGGGAAGAAAGTCCTGAAGTGCTAGCAACGCTAAGAGCACTGCTCTCATCTCTAGAACATTGATATGCAGTAAGGTCTCTGAATGGTTCCACGTGCCTTGGAATGTCCGGCCCAAAGTGCCCCCACCCGAGGCGGGAGGCGTCCGTGGTCACCGTGGCGAGAGGAGAAGCACAAAATGGGCGGCCTTTGTGGAGATCTGGGAGTGGAGCCACCACAAGAGGGACCGCTTGCAAGCCTTGCTGATCGCTATGGGATGATGCATGGGGAGAGCAAGGTATGACCACTGTACTAAGGCGTCCACTGTAGAATGCGCATATTGAGCCTGGCAAGAGGAAGAAGTGCTATAGCCGATGCCATGGACCCTAGAGCCCTCAGGACCAACTCCGCTGGAACAGAACTCGAATGGAGAATGGCCCGCACCTGGAGCTGCAGATTTAGAACTCTGTCCGCAGTGAGGAAGGCTCGTAAACTCCTTGTGTCTAGCCTGGCCCCTATAAAATCTAAGAGCTGTGTGGCCAGGTTGGACTTTTGTATTTATTGTGATGCCCAGAAAGGAGCAAGATGGAGAAAGGAGTCTCGCCAATAGAAGTAGATGCCTTGTTGGCGGTAAAGCCAGTCGTCCAGGTAGGGAAAGACCTGCACCCTGAAGCCTCAGGTGGGCCGCTACCACTGCTAATACTTTGGTGAACACCCTGGGGCTGTGGTGAGACCAAAGGGAAGGACCCGAACTGGTAGTGACTGGCTCCCAGCCGGAAGCGGAGAAACCTCCTGGCGCCTGTCCATCAGGATGTGGTAGTGCGTCCTTGAGATCTATCGAGCACATCCAGTGATTTTCTCCCAGAAGGGGAGAATAGATTGCAGAGTGACCATTGAATTTTTCTTTGGGGACTGCCAGATTCAAGAGAGAGGTCTAGGATTGGTCTTAGTTCCCCGTCTTTTTGGCACTAAAAGAATCTGGAGTAGAACCCTGATCCGATCTGGTCTGGGGAGCGGGCTGGATGGCTCTTTTCTTTAGCAGATGGCCAATTTCTGCCAAGCGGCCTCCCGTTGACGGGTGGGGCGTCTGGGAGGGACTTCAACTTTGGAAGGTGAAGGAAAGGAATGCAATATCCCTGGATATGATTTGGAGAACAGCGGTCCGATGTTATGGACTCCCATGCCGCTAGGTGCCCAGCGTCCCGACTGCCTCCAGAGTAGAGCAGTCGGGCAACCCTCAGGGTTGCTGCGCGGCCGTTCAGAGAAAGGTTCCCTGGACCCGAAGTTTCTGGGAGCCCCTCTGCCTCTAGGGCGGCGTCCTCCCTGTCCTCCTCTGCCACGGAAGGACTGGTTGTCCGGAGCAGGCTGGGACTGCTGCGACTTCCGGAACCACATCTTCTTCTGACCCTTTTGGTTCCTAGAATAGGGCCTCTGGGGTGCAGAGAAGCGGATTCGGACGGCAGACAGCGTCTTCCCGTCCTTTTCGCTCTGGGTGAGCGTCTCGCGAACGGTCTTGCCAAACAGAGCAGAACCATCAAAGGCGTTCATAAGCGCTTTGAAGGGCTCAGAAAAATAGTGACGGACCCAGGCCTGTCGTCTAGTGACCAGTCCTGTCCCCGCAGCTCTAGCGGCGCCCTCCGTTGCATGGGAGAGTAGCCGCATAGAAGTATTTGTAACTGACCTAAGAGTGGCCATACGGGTGGAGTGCAGAACTCTGTCCTCCTCCGAAATGGACTCAGGGGGGGATGCAGCGTATTCCTTAATAAGATCTCGCTGCATCCTAATAACATGTGCCAAATAGTTCAGCGCCCTTACCGAGAAGGTCGCCGAACTGAACATCCGCTTCCCCAAGCGGTCCATCATCCGAGACTCCTTGCTCGGTGGGTGGACTGAGGACTCTCCTGAGCCAGTTCCCTCTTTGTGGTAGCCGCCCGTCAACATGGCATCTACGGAGGCCCCTTACTCCAATGGGTCGGTCGGATGGCGGACTAAGGATCCTATCCGGTCTTTTGGGAATTGGCTCCACGGTGTCCGGTTCCTTCCACGCCCTGGTGGTAATAAGGTCCACCAGGGGTCGGCAGGGACACCCAAGAGGTAAACGGGCCCATTTCTAATGCCTCCAAGAACAGGGACTCTACCGGGGAAGACTTGGGGGCAGACCACCCCTTATCTGAGCATTTCCATGATGTCTCCAAAGGAGACATCCTCGAGAGGGTGACCGTGGGAGCCTTCCCCTTCCTCCAAGTCCGTGTCTTCTGTGAGAGACTTCGGGGAGTCAATGTGCCTCCTTTTGCACGTATGCTTGCGAGGACCTCCTCTGGGGGCTGTCAGAGGAGTCCTCGCAGCAGCAATTTGCTCCATAGGAGCAACGGGAGAACACAAGCGGGCTGTCCCAGGGCCGGATGGTGGAAGCCTGGCCCAGTGCAGAGGAGCGCGGGCGGGCGGAACAAGTGCCGGGGTCCGGAGACCCTCAACAGAGCCCTCTCCACTACATCAAAGCCGAAGGGAGCCGACCTCGACCAAAGGATCCGACAATGGCTCCCTCGGATCGAAGAGTGGACGGAGCAGGCGCCGGCGTCGGATCCGAAGGGACAATGCAGCTCCGACACAGACGGCGCCGAAGGAGCACTGATCCCCGGATCGGCTCGGATCCAGGCTCCGAGAGGTCGGGTCCGGCCTCGAGGGCAGGGTCGGATCCAGTACCGTACTATCGGCGCCGACCCACCCGGCTCGAAGCTGCTCGGCTCCAGCTGCTCCGAACCCGGATAGCGGGTCGGAGAAGGAGCAATAGGCTTAAAAGGTGTTGAGCTCCCCGGAGGTGGGGAGGCAAAGCACTCCCATCTGCATCTGGGCCTGGATGAACCTTCTCATCATCGGTCCAGATCAGCATCAGAAAGAGCTATGTGGATCTCGGCCAAGAGGCTACCGAGGTAGGCCTGGAGTGCCTCCTCGATAGCCTCGGCGAGATCGGGTCTCCTCTTCCTCAGGACCCGGTGAAAAGCACACACATGTGCCAAATAGTTCAGCGCCCTTACCGAAGGTCGCCGAACTGAACATCCGCTTCCCCAAGCGGTCCATCATCCGAGACTCCTTGCTCGGTGGGTGGACTGAGGGACTCTCCTGAGCCAGTTCCCTCTTTGTGGTCGCCGCCCGTCAACATGGCATCTACGGAGGCCCTTACTCCAATGGGTCCGGGTCGGATGGCGGACTAAGGATCCTATCCGGTCTTTTGGGAATTGGCTCCACGGTGTCCGGTTCCTTCCACGCCCTGGTGGTAATAAGGTCCACCAGGGGTCGGCAGGGGACACCCAAGAGGTAGACGGGCCCATTTCAAATGCCTCCAAGAACACGGACTCGTCCGAGGAAGACTTGGGGCAGACCACCCCTATACGGGAGCATTTCCATGATGTCTCCAAAGGAGACATCCTCGGGGTGACCGTGGGGAGCCTTCCCCTTCCTCCAAGTCCGTGTCTTCTGTGAGAGACTGGGAGTCAATGTGCCTCCTTTTGCCGTATGCTTGCGAGGACCTCCTCTGGGGGCTGTCAGAGGAGTCCTCAGCAGCAATTACTCCATAGGAGCAACTTGGGCACAGAAACGGGCTGTCCCAGGGCCGGATGGTGGAAGCCTGGCCCAGTGCAGAGGAGCGCGGGACGGAGCCGAACAAGTGCCGGGGTCCGGAGACCCTCAACAGAGCCCTCTCCACTACATCAAAAGCCGGCGAGGAGCCGACCTCGACCAAAGGATCCGACAATGGCTCCCCCTCGAGATGGACGGCAGGCAGGATCCGGATCGAAGCAGGACAGTGCAGCTCCGACACAGGCGCGCCGGCGAGCACTGATCCCCGGATCCGGCTCGGATCCAGGCTCCGAGAGGTCGGGTCCGGACGCACTCGAGGGCAGGGTCGGATCCGGCACCGTACTATCGGCGCCCGACCCGGCTCGGCTGCTCGGCTCCAGCTGCTCCGAACCCGGATAGCGGGTCGGAGAAGGAGCAATAGGCTTAAAAAGGGTGTTGAGCTCCCCGGGGGAGGCAAGAGCACTCCATCTGCATCTGGGCCTGGATGAACCTTCTCATCATCCGTCCAGATCAGCATCAGAAAGGCTATGAGTGGATCTCGGCGAGGCTACCGAGGTAGGCCTGGAGTGCCTCCTCGATAGCCTCGACGGAGATCGGGTCTCCTCTTCCTCAGGACCCGGTGAAAGCACACAGGGACCGGAGCCGAGAAGGAGGAGACCGAACCGACGGAGCCGGGAGAAGCCAGCTTGGCTGGCGGGGCCGAAACAGAGGTCTCGGCCCGCCGCAGGTGCTTCTCCTCCGTCCTTTACCAGCATCCCTCTCCTCTCCAGAAGCGGGAGGTTGAGTCCCAGGAGCAGGAGGGTGCCACAGGGGAACAACTGTAGCCACAGCTGTTCCCGAAGGAGCGGAGGCGGAGCCGAGTCCGGCGGTAAAGACCCGCCAAGACCAGCTTGGACCTCCGCTCCCTCAGTGCCCTGGGGTTGAACCCTGCACAAATGGAACAACCAGATGTGAGGTGTTCAACGCCCAGACACTTAACACACCGAGTGTGGCCATCAGCCGGTGAGAGCTTATGGCCACACTGAGCTTTGAAAAAATAGATTTAGGCTGATCAGCCATAATCTATAACAACTAAAAGCTACTAAAAGTAACTTAAAACAAAAAGACACACAGGCCTAACACACACACTCTACGCAACAGCGAGGGGAGGGAAAAAAAAAATTACTTAATTTAACTCAAATTAAACTTTTAGAAAGGGAAACCTAAACTTTCACACAGAATCACTCAAAGAACCAAAAATTTTCTGATTTTACAAGTAATAAAATACCACTTAGCTGAGAGCTATGTACCCAAATCCAGTCACCAGCGCGGCAAACGAGATCTGAGGTCATGAGGGTAGAGCAGGGCATTATGGGTGAGGGGAGGAGCTGAGAGCTTGGATCCATAGCTGGAAAACCATGCCGGTTCGGATCCGATATCGGATCCATAACCCACAGGTTGCAGACAAATGAATATCCTACTTCAGATCGAGTGTTGTACTGAACTTCCGTGCAGTGCTCACAGAGCTTAGGGTTAGGGCAAGGGTCATAGTAAGGGGATAGCTCATAAAGCTATCCCCTTACCATAACCCGTGCCCTAACCCTAAGATCCGTGATGACTGCAGCGCAGTGAAGGACATAGCAATTTCCTCCACTATGGTGCGATAGTCACGAACCTAAGGGTTAGGGCATGGGTTAGGGTAAGGGGATAGCTTTACTAACTATCCCTTACCCTAACATGTGCCCTAACCCTAAGGTCCGTGACTATAGCACCATAGTGGAGGACATAGCTTGTTTTTTATGTCATCCACTGTGCTGCGGTGTTTTCGGTGAAGTGCACTTACGCAAAAGTTTACTATTGTTAAAGTGAACTTTCGCAGAAGTGAGGCTTCCTATTACAAGTTCGAAGTAGTGAACTTTCATTTTTGTAATAGGAATCCATATATATATATATATGTATATATATATAGATATAGATACATATAAATATATATATATATATATATATATATATATATATATATATATATATATATATATTTATATATCATATATAAATATATCATACATAGATATATATATCCGATATAAAACGAGCTGTTTTCAGTTAGGGGTACTTATGTGTACGCTGAAAGCCAGGCTGAACAGATAAGACTGACAACATTTTAGCAATCTGCATTGATCTTCTCATGCACAGTGCAAATAAAGAATTAAAGATGGCATATGTAGATGTCCAGATGGGACCGTTTCACCTAACCTAGGGGAAAGGGTGCTAAACTACTGACATCTAGCCAGACATCATACATTCTGTGACAAAAGTGACAACTGTTACTACTACCGCAACAGTTAACTATAATGACCAACATTACTTTTTTTTTTTTTTTGTCTGCTCTGTCCATAAGATGTGCAGGAAAAGGATGTAACTTTCGGTACTACTGAAAGCAAACCAAGAAATCAGTCTTTAAATGCTGAAACGGTCTCTCATTCCACTTTACTAAAAGGCAACACTTTCTCAACCCTTCTGAGAACAGTAGCAACAAATCAAGTGTTCCAAGGCAAAGGTTGGCTAAAAAGAAAGGACAATGAGATGACTTTATGATAACGCACACCAAAGGTCTAATTTATGTACAAGTGCAAACAAGCTGTTATGTGCCAAAGAACCACCTTAAAAGGGGACTTGTCACATGAAAAACTTCAAGACTACAAGGCTTCGAAATGCTACATTTATCTCAAAAATGAAGACCCCCCCCCAGCCCACACTTGCTCTTTTCATCTCAAAAGTTAACCTGGGACACACTCTGCATTCCTGGCACTACAGTACACATCACTGAAGAACTCTCCACACAGTAAGTATATGGCTGCAGTGCATGACAGCAGGTGGGTCAGCAGAGATCCATATGAGCCTGCACATGCAACATGGGGACTGCAACAGGATGACAGATCTGTAGAAGCCCATGTACTGGCCTCTGACCTTGATTCATTAATGTGAAGTCCTGCATGTGCATCACAAGATCCCAACAACTGGCTAACTCTGGAATGCCTTCTCTACCCGGTCCAACCAATCCAGATGGGGGTAAGGAGAACTAAGGCTTGAGTACCCCTGTGTGTGATCACATGACTTTAGAAACCATTCTTACTCCTCTAATTGTGTGGACACTGAAATCAACTGAGAGAAACAGTGCCATGAACATCCAGGGATGCACCCCTCCCATGCTTCAAGTCCACTACATAGACCTTCATCCAAGCAAACATCAAAGCCAGGGGCTGCAAAAGCACCTCACTGTACTTGACACTCAAGTTTGTGGTGGCCCTTGGACTCAAAAGGTATGTTCCCAGCCTCCAAGGATTTCTTCTTTGACAGGAGCAGAACAATGGACCACTGCAAACACTGCCACCTGTTTCCACAAATGGCATAATTATCAAACTCTCTCACTCTCCTCTTATACAAACAGCTCTTTGCTACCTTTTCTTGCCATTTGGGATTCTAGAATTGAATGTGTACCCTGAGCATGTGTGCCCAAACTTTCCACTTGACAGAAGGAAAAAGGCATTGCCTTGTCACTCTCTCCCCTCTCAAACCATCTCCTTGAGGCACTAACTGAGCTCAGGTCACCAGGGTTGCAGTAAGAGAATATGACAACCAAAGAAACAACAACTAGAAAACGGGGTCATGTGACTGACTGTCACTGATTTACATTATGGTTTGTGCATTTTTTTAAACTAGACTCACTCAACCTACCTTAAATGGCCAGTAACTACTAACTTTCCCATGCTAAATCAAAAGTTAGGATTTTCTCCAGTACACAACAAACTGATACTAAACACTCTATAAAATAACAGTTTTATTACTACTACCTTGTCACACCCCTTCTAGCCTGCAATTTTTAACAACTTATGCAAAAGTCATCTGCAGTACATACCTGCTGTGTTGTGGCTGCAGTACCTGCAGTTCCTGGATTAGTAGGCCTAATTGTAACTGTAGCAGTACGTGGCTGGAAAGAACTTAAGGTCTGCTGAGTGGTAGCTGTCGTGGATGGAATGAGGCGCTGAACCTGAACCATACCTAAAGAAAAACACATTGGAAAAGCACTTTACCTATGCGCACATTTCTTGTAAACATATCTGTAAGGTATACAAAAGTGAAACCAGTAGCATTTTTACAACAATCTCCTACTTATTTTTTCTGCTGATTTAGCCTCTGATTCAGTACAAGTACTTCTACAAGAAGGGGTACAGGGGCACATTAATGAGTAGCATTCATATCTCCAATTGATGTACAGTTTTTTAAATCAATATTCCTTCAAAATTAAAGCAGGGATCTCTTACTGTATATCCTAGCCAGATGAACCTACAAGTCTTCCAGGGCTTTGTGCTTAATCCCCTGCTGTTTACTATCTTTGTCAACACTTTCAGAATCACACTGCCTAACACTCCAGCACTATTTTATGCAGATAACATAGTTCATATCAACTTCAAATTCATCCCACTCCTGCTTTAGCTCTCCACCTGAAAATTATCTTGTGTTCACTCTTGCTTCAAGTCCTTATGTTTGACATTACATGTCAAGAAAACTGAAGACATGCTGCTTGGGACAGTTAAAACACCTATCCCAAGCCCCAAGAATGTGTCTGCTTGTCTGTTACTTCACCCTCATAACATAACTTGCACTGTGTACAGCAGTTTAAATACCTAGGATTCCACATTGACTCTCAAAATTTACCTTATCCTCATGTCTCATTTAAGTAACCACTTCACAGCTTCCTAGCTACTACCACTGAATCACCTACTTTAGAACAAAATGCCTAACACTAGAACACAGTCTCCCAGTTCCAAATGTAAAATGCTCTAAAACTACAAGACTTAATACCCTATTCTACAAAGTATGTTAATTTACAAATACTCAACCAATGATTACCAGTGAAACTCCCTGACCAAGGCAAAAGTTGCAAGAGTCACACTAACAGCCAGATGATCTTCCTCCTTACTGATAGACAAAATTCGTAACACATAACCACAGGGAAGAAAAACTGTCTCTTCCCACAGCTGGGTGGATGGCTAAGATTTAGTTGAGGACTATAACAATCACTGGAGGGTATCAGAGACAAACCCATTTCCAACAATAAAGTGAATGCCCAGTCTATAGTATTTGGAACAGGTTGTGCTCTGAGGTCCATAAAGCTGCTGTAGCCCCTGGTAGAATGAGATCCAATCAGATCTTGTAGTATCTTACCATGAGCCATGTAACCAAAGGATATGCAATGAACTACCATTTGGAAATTGTTTACTTACACATATACCTACATACATACAAATATTTCAAGTACAGGCATTAATGCCCTTCTAGCCTGCCAATATATCAAAACACTTGTCCCCATAATAAGTGTCCAGGCTGTTCTTAAAAATATCTAAACTAGTACTTACTTTAATGTGATTTTGTAGTCTATTCTATACATCAGCTGCTCTTTCAGAGAACCAATTAGCACACCTCTCTTTCCTACAGAACCTTCTACATACAGTAGATTGTCTGATGATTCTCTAGTACTTTTTGATAACCCCAAACACTCCTGGAGATAGCTGTCTCTAAATGTCCTATACATCTGAATAAGATCTCCTCTTACGATATCTATAAGACACTGTACAAGTTTAGATATTTTGGTCTTTCATAATAACAAATTTTCACATCCATGGATGCCCTTGGTATATTTCTGCTGTACTCTATCCCGTTTACTCATGCTTGTTTTCTTATAAGGTTTCCATATTGTTATTCCATACTTAAGTTTGTGTCTAATGTATCTAACAAACAAGGAATTCATCAGTTCTGATTTCCAAGACTTTATAAATCTTTTTATACAACATATAGTTCTATAACTGTCATTAACCAATCAGTTGATATGATTAGAAAAACTCAAAGATGGATCTAGCCAAATACCCAGGTCAGTAAATGAATCTACAGTTTCAATCGCTGTGTGCTGCATTAAATATTCAATTTTCAATGTATGTCTCCCAAATCCCATATACTTAGTTTAGGATGTATTTATCAGCAAATTATTCCTCTGTGCTCAAATGGCCAATTTAGTAAAGTTCTTTTGCAGACATGCCTTCTGTAATGCGTGTAATCAGGTCACGCAATTTTAGGTCATCTGCATACAGACTGTAGAACAACTCAGATGACACAGTTAGATCCGAAAGATACAATCTAAACAAGTAAGGGCTTAGGACAGAGCCCTGGGGGACACCCTGACTGTAACTAAGAATTGCTGTATGATACTTGCCAGGTTCTACCTGCAAGCTACACAGCTATCCATCTTATCAAGAGTACATCGATACCTAGCTGTTCTAATTTACTGATCAGTGTTCTGTGTATGACCCTGTCAAATGCAGAAATTAAATCAATATAAAATACATCACAGCACAATTTTTCATAGCAGTTATATTGTTACAGAACATCATGTTATAGATAGTAACAGATATATTTTCAACATATGCATGCTGATACATGGTTTCAAGTCCCACTCTATCCAATTCTGACAATAACTTATCCAATATTACCTACTCCATTATTTTTCCACAACATGAAAGTAGACTTAAGGGTCTATATGACTCTGGGTTTGTCCTACTCCCTTCAAGAGCCCCCAGTCATACACAGCTGGCTGCCTACCGGATAGCCTCAGTGATCATAACCCAACTTTCCTACTCAAAAAACACATATATATCAGGCTAAACCAATTACCTATCAGCAAATGCATAATAAAGTAAACTTTAACCCTGACAACTTCATCTTAGCCCTAAAAAACTGCAACTGGACTCCACTAAAATACCTCAACCTTGATGATGCTGTCCAATTTTTCAATACCACCTTCCTTAAAGTCCTAAACACCCATGCGCCCACAAGATTCATTACAGTTAAAACCCAGTCCTCCCCATGGCTACAAAGAGCCACTAGATCAGAAATGAAAAACTGAGATAGAGCCTGGAATCACTGGTGCAAGACAAAAAAACCCTCTGATAGACAGAAATTCTGTGAATTACGTAAAAGTCAAACAATTAATAAAACAGGACAAAATCCTATATTACCAGTCTGCCCTGAACTCCCCTCCTCCACAACAACCCTAAACAATTCTGGTCAACCATCAACTCCATCCTCCACCCAGGAAAAGTAGGAACCCCTCCACCAAACAAAGTCCTCTGAAAACATTGCCACCTCTTTCAACACTCACTTCACACAAACCGTTCTATCACTAGCAAAACAATACAACCCCTCTCCCCTACCCCTCAAACTACACCTAGTAAAATGCCCACTGCATTCGCTTTCTCTCCTATCCCTACCTCCAACATAAAAAAAACTCTTATCGAAACTAAAGCTCACAAATCTAGCAACTGACAACCACCAACCTGAGTACTTTAAAACTGCAGCTGAAGCCCTAGCCTACCCAGTCGCAATCCTGATTAACCGATCTTTATCTGAAAGCTATGTCCCTTCACAATGGAAAATATCCCACATTATCCCCCTCCACAAAGGCGGGCCCTCCACAGAATTCACCAACTACCGGCCCATAGCAATTCTGTCTCCTCTATCAAAAATACTTGAGAGATGCATTCACTCTCAAGTTCTAAACTACCTCCTTACTAACAACCTCCTATCTTACACACAACATGGATTCAGACCATACCACAGCACAACCACTGCCTTACTTGCTTTCACTAATACAATCCTTCAGCATAAAAACAATGGTTATTTCACCTCTGCAACTTTCCTAGACCTATCTAAAGCATTCAACATGGTCTATCATAAACAACTCAACACTGTCCTCAATAGTCTATCCTTCTCTCAATCTGTCACAAACTGGTTCCAGATCTACCTGACTGACCGCCATCAATCCGTTGTTTGGCATAATGATACATCTCCCCAACTCCCTGTCTCAACAGGTGTTCCCCCAAGGATCCATCCTTGGACCCTTACTCTTCTCCATATTCACTAATAATCTAGCCTCTGCTACCAAACAAGCCACTCTCATACAGTACGCAAATGATTCCACCACCATCTGCTCAGCCCACTCCCTACCTGAACTTCAAAAGACCACACAGGAAGCCTTTTCCTCAGTTGAAACTTGGCTTTCAGATGCACAATTAATACTTAACCAAAACAAAACAAAACAAAAAGTACAGTTTTGTACCTACCATAAATGTAGATGTTCGAGTGTATACACTGCTGCAGTCATTACACTTGGGTTATCCTGCCGTCAGGCAGTTCCCCAGTCGGCTTGAGTTCCAAAGTCTTGGTCCGGCGTTGGTTGCTGTCGCCTCCTCCCTGACGTCAGAGCGACAGGGGTATATAAGATGCAGCAGACGCCATTTTCTTCAGTTTTTCTTGCCCCAGATGTCAGGTGCCCCCAAATAGGAAGGCAATTCAAATTGCTAATAAGCAAAGTCACAACGTAGTAAAAAACTGATGGAAAACAGAAAATAGGCACAGACTCCTTGCTAAAAGTAGCGAAACAAAAGTCTTAACGCAAATGTATTGTTGTAGCGTTTTCGCCATGTACGCTGACACAGCTTCTTCAGAGAACAAACAAAGCAAGTTTACACTAAGTCAGACTTTTAAATCTTTAAAAAGGAAGTGATGTCATGACAGTCGGTGTTTATAATAATACAATTTTAAACCAAAACATTTAATATCTAAAATCTATTCATATAAATTAATAATGATAATAAAATCGCTTAAATAACAAGATAATAAGTTAGGGAACAAATACTGCAAAAAACATTAAAATCTGAAGAGTCTATTATTCTTAAACAACAATCTAATAGGACAATAAAAGACATTCTAGTAACATTGTAATACAACTGGAAACTAATAAATATGAAGAATAAACTTTATATAAATTTTACAGAAGAATTAAAGAACTCGTGATTAGTGTTTACTATATGAATACAGTATTTATTTTGTAAACAACATAGTTAAAAACATTATGTGGCTATCTTAAATAACTTCTCAGTTTCAATACTGAAGAGATATTACAATTTTCATTTAATGCTGGATAATTAAATGCATCTGTTCTAAGCCATTCAAGCTCACATAATTCCAGGAGCAATGGAATAGGACCCCCCCTAATATTGCCTTGTATTTGATCTATTGCCATAAATGAAAAACTATGGCCTGGTTGATTAATAATATGCTTAGCAAGTGCGTTGCTGTCATTTTTATTCTTGATCGCATATAGATGTTCGTACATGCGGTCACGTAATCTACGATCGGTCTTACCGATGTAGAAAAGGCCACATAAACAATAGATTTACTTCGCAATTTAATGGGGCTCTGATTGTGTATTTTTATTACATAATAAGCGTCTGTCCTGATCTAACTTTATGACATCTATTACAGAAGCCGCAGGGGTACATACCCACTTTCCTATTAAAAGGTGTTTTAAAAGAATCCCTTTGTAATAACTCTTTTAAGTTGCTATTTCTTTTGAACACAAATCTAGGAAATGAACCAAATTTATCCGTAAGTATGGGGTTACTTGAAATGAAATCCCAATTCTTACGTATAATAGTCATAATGGCTTTCGAATCAAGACTAAATGTTGTGATGTAACTCACAGATGGATCAAATGAAGTTGTCGTGACTGATATTTCATCCACTGTAGAATTTATATTGATGGTATCATTAGAGTTATTCAAACCAAGGGAAGGAGAAATTGCATGATTATTCCTACTTAAAATGGCCTTAAAATAGCCATTATTTCTCTTTATATTCACTTCTAATATAAGTTCACTAATCAAGTGGGTTGGATAACCCCTATTTAAAAACATCTCAGATAAGAAATCACATTCTTTGTGAAAGTCATCCAAAGTACTGCACATTTTTGCCGCTCTCACCAACTGACCCTTAATTATGGCTCTTTTTTGTTTAAATGGGTGGTGACTAGAAAAATGCAAAAATGAATTGCAGTACGTTGGCTTTCTATAAATGTTTGAGATATAAGAGTGAATCTGATAGTCCTTCATCAATTTGATATCCAAATAATCAATCTCCAATGTAGAAAATTTATAAGTGAATTTTAGAAATTCTGTAGTTTTGTTGATAGAATTAAAGCAGAAATATGTCATCCAAGTATCTCGTGTAAAATTGTACTGATGCCATTAGGGTAGGTGATGCAAAAAGCAGGTGTTTCTCCCAATATCCCATGAAGAAGTTTGCCGCCACGCCCAGGCCACGGACCCCATGGCAACTAATATTTCTTGTCAAAGATGAAATAATTAGACGACAGGACTATATCTAATAATTCTGTGACAAGTTCTATTTCTAACCTTGGGGCACCCAATTCTGCAAGTAAAAGTGCAGTCCACTCAAGTGCCTCTTGGTGGGGTATTGAAGTATATAAGTCCACCACATCAACAGTGAGAAAATTATCTTCACTGTTGAAGGGTAGACTATTGATTCGTTCTAAAAACGACCACGGATCTGTACAGACACCAGGGAGGGACTGCACATATTTAGACAAAAGTTTGTCTACGAGCTTAGCACTTGGATATGTCATGGAGGACCTTCCATCAATTAAAGCCCTCATAGGTGGATTGGTCAGGTCTTTATGAACCTTGGGGATGCCAAACATAACAGGAATCTTTGGTAATGTAATGTCTATATAATTATAAGTTTCTAAGTCAATCTTATTTTAAATAGCCTCTCATCCTGTTATGTGCACCATGTATTTCATTGATAGAAGCTTCAGAATAAGCTGGTGAGTCCAGAACTGAAAACATCTTCTCATTATACACTTCATTGTCGAATATAACCAACCCACCCCCTTTATCAGGTTTTGTCAGTCGTACTGGGGCTTGACAGAGGTTGACAAGTAATTCAAATTGCTCCTTAGAGGTGTTAAACTCAAACTATCATTAAACATGTGTCTTAAATCTACTTCACACACATGTTCAAAAAGAGCTAAAGAAGGGTGAAGGGGTGGGTTGAAGACACTAGGTAATTTTAAAATTGAAGTAGCTGGTAGGGTACATTCATTGTTAAAAAACAATTTCAAATTAAGTTTTCTCACAAAGCATTTAAGATTAATAATTTCAATGTCACCAATTTTGGACAAAAGTGTACCCATGGGCCAAAAGTTCAATAAGCTCATCAGAGTTGTAAATTTTGAAATCACCATTTTGATTACAAACAATTTTAGGACCATTTTGTATTAGAGGTTAAATCAAGCAAGCTTGTATCAGTCATTTCAATTCTGTCTCCTGTTGTCTAAAAATTGTTGTTACCATGCTGATTCTATCTATATGCGATCAAGAATAAAAATGATATTATTAATCAACCAGGCCATAGTTTTTCATTTATGGCAATAGATCAAATACAAGGCAATATTAGGGGGGGGTCCTATTCCATTGCTCCTGGAATTATGTGAGCTTGAATGGCAACTTAGAACAGATGCATTTAATTATCCAGCATTAAATGAAAATTGTAATATCTCTTCAGTATTGAAACTGAGAAGTTATTTAAGATAGCCACATAATGTTTTTAACTATGTTGTTTACAAAATAAATACTGTATTCATATAGTAAACACTAATCACGAGTTCTTTAATTCTTCTGTAAAATTTATATAAAGTTTATTCTTCATATTTATTAGTTTCCAGTTGTATTACAATGTTACTAGAATGTCTTTTATTGTCCTATTAGATTGTTGTTTAAGAATAATAGACTCTTCAGATTTTAATGTTTTTTGCAGTATTTGTTCCCTAACTATCGGGTATTATCTTGTTATTTAAGCGATTTTATTATCATTATTAATTTATATGAATAGATTTTAGATATTAAATGTTTTGGTTTAAAATTGTATTATTATAAACACCGACTGTCATGACATCACTTTCTTTTTAAAGATTTAAAAGTCTGACTTAGTGTAAACTTGCTTTGTTTGTTCTCTGAAGAAGCTGTGTCAGTGTACATGGCGAAAACGCTACAACAATAAATTTGCGTTAAGACTTTTGTTTCGCTACTTTTTGTACTGCAATTGCAAAAATTCTGCAATTCGTGCTGGAGCAAGGAGTCTGTGCCTATTTTCTGTTTTCCAAATTGCTAATAAAACATAAATAAGAAAAGCAAACAACAACGTTCAGTTACCAGCAAATACTCCCCATAGGTAGTAAAGGGTAGAACATATAGGTACGTACAAGCAAGTAAGAGGGGAAGGAGGGAGGGTAACCTGGACTGCAGCAGTGTATACACTCTAACATCTACATTTATGGTAGGTACAAAACTGTACTATGTTCATTGTGTTACACTGCTGCAGTCATTACACTTGGGTAGAGTCCCAAAGCTGAGGTAGGGTGGCTGGTTCTATAAGGCATTAGGTGTGGCTATAAGGCCCTGCAGCACAGCAGTGGCGAAGCCAGCTCTGGATTTAGAGTATAAAGGCAGATGGTAATGTTTGGTGAAGGTATGCACAGAACTCCAGGTTGCTGCTTCCAAAATATCCTTGGTAGGCACTCCTCTGAGGTAGGCAGTTGAAGTGGCTGTTGCCCTGGTGGAGTGAGATCTAATGCTGCTAGGTATAGGTTTCCCATGGTGTGTGTAGCAGAAACGTATACAATGTCCTATCCATTTTGAAATAGTCTGTTCTGAAATGGCTTTTCCCTGTGCCCCTGCAGCATATGCTACCAGTAATTGCTCAGATTTTCTGAAAGCTTTAGTTTTGTCCAAGTAGAAGCGTAACTGCCTGTGAATGTCGAAAGAATGCAGTAGTCTCTCCCCTTTATTCTGTGATTTTGGATAAAAAGTTGGCAAGTGAATAGTTTGATTTAGAGCCACACTTGAAACCATCTTTGGCATAAACGTAGGGTTAGTTCTTAAAGACACCCTGTCCTGGTGGAAAATGAGGAAAGGTTCCACTGCCATTAGTGCCTGTAATTCTGAAACTCTTCGTGCTGATGTTATTGCCAGGAGCAGAGCAGTTTTCCAAGAGATATATTTTAATTCTGCTGTGTTAGCTGGCTCAAAAGGAGGTAAAGTTAATTTTTCCAAAACAAAGTTGAGGTCCCAAGTTGGAGTAGGTGCTCTATGGGGCGGTCTTATGTTTTTAGCCCCTCCGAGGTACTGTTTTAGCAAAGGATTAGAGAAAATTGGTGGATCCGTGTTGTAATGAGCAGAGATGGCAGAGGCGTGGATCTTGATGGATGAAAAGGAGAGGCCTTTGTCCAGCATCTCAGTTAAATATTGTAGAATCTGAGGAATGTTTGGGACAAGAGGGTCAAGGCTGTGAGCCTGGTTCCAGACACAGAATCTCTTCCATTTATCCGAATAGGCTTTCCTGGTACTAGGCCTTCTGGCCTCCAGAATGACATCCATAACAGCTTTGGAGAGAGGCATTGCTTGCTTGACTAAGGAATTTTCCATGCAGCTAGGTTTAAGGTCTTTAGCTGACTGTGAAGTATCTGATTGTTGTGCTGAGTCAGCAGATGTGGGATTTGAGGCAAAATCCAGGGTGGTTCTTGTGCTAAGTTCTTTAAGATTGGGTACCAGTGCTGGCGTGGCCAGTCTGGTGCAATCAGGATCATCTTTGGCTCCTCTTGCCTGGCTTTTATGAGTACCTTTGGAAGGAGAGGTAGTGGCGGGAAAGCGTATACTTGTAGGTTTTTCCAGCTGAATGAGAGGGCATCCACATTCCATGCTTGTGGATGGTAACTCCTTGTGCAGAATTTCAGTAGCTGCCAGTTCATTAGGGATGCAAACAGATCTATGTCCGGGCTCCACCATTTCTGTGTTGTCATTCTGAATATTTGTGGATTCAATTCCCATTTGTGGGGATCCATGATGTTTCTGCTTAAGTCGTGTGCCAGTGTGTTTTTCTCTCCTGGCAAGAATTGTGCTTGCAGATGAACTTGATAGTTTAGAGCTGTGTCCCACAAGGTCATGGCTTGCCTGCAGAGGGGGTAGGAGTGAGTGCCCCCTTGCTTGTTTATGTACCACATAACTCTGGTGTTGTCTGTCTTTAGTAATAGTTGTCCTGGATGCAGCAGGTCCTTGAAAGCTATAAGGGCATTTTGTACAGCTAACATCTCTTTTTGATTGATGTGAAGATGCCTTTGTTCTGTGGGCCACTTGCCCTGAATACATTTTCCTGCCATGTGTGCTCCCCAGGCGTAATCCGATGCATCTGTTGTCAGTGTTTGCCTGGCTGTGGGTTGAGTAAAAGGCTGTCCCTTGTTGAGGTGACAAGCTTGAGCCCACCATCGAAACTCCTGTTGAAGGCAAGGAATTAGTGGTATAACTGTTTCCAAACTTTGACAGTGTTGAGACCATACACTCTTTAGGTACCATTGTAGTTTCCTCATATGCAGTCTGGCATATGGAATTAGTAGTATGCAAGATGCCATGTAACCCAAGGCCTGCAGAATTTTTCTTGCAGGGAGTTGGGTTCTTGTTGCCATTAATTGAAAGTATTGAGTCAGTTGTCCTTGCTTGTCTGGCATGAGATATGCCATCTGGGCAGTTGTATTCAAGCTGGCACCCAGGAATATTATCTCTTGTGAGGGCACTAGTTTTGATTTCTTTTCATTTACTGTGTACCCCAGGCAACTTAATAACTTTTTTACAAACACCAGATGCTTTAGAAGAATGTCCTTGCTGTCTGCTTGAATCAGGCAGTCATCCAGGTACGGATAAATTTGAATTCCTTTCTGTCTGCAAAATGTAATTACTGGTGCCAGGCACTTTGTGAAGACCCTGGGTGCAGTAGATAAGCCAAAGGGCAGTGCAGAGAATTGACAGTGCATTGAACATGCTATGAATCTGAGGTATCTTCTGCAGTTTTGTCTGATAGGGACATGCAGGTATGCCTCCTTGAGGTCCAAGGTCACGAGCCAAGCTTTCTTGCCCAGCATGGGAAGAAGCTGCTGTAGTGTCAACATTTTGAATTTCGGAACATCCAGGTAAGTGTTTAGAGATGAAAGATCCAGAATGGGCCACCAGGCTTTGTCCTTTCTGGGAACCAGAAAGAGTCGAGTAAAATCCTTGTCCTTGCTCTTGTGCTGGTACCTTCTGAATAGCTCTCATTTCCATGAATGCTGTAATTTGTTTTTGAGCCTCTGTCCATTGATTTGGTGGCAGATTTGGCATTCCTTTTAACCTTGGCAGAGTGTGAAAGTGGAACCTGTAACCTTGAGATACAATGCTGAGAACCCATTTGTCTTTGGTGATCCACTGTCAATTGTGATAGGAAAGTGCCAGTTTTCCTCCCAAGGGGGCTGCCAAGAGAGAGTTGTTTGGCAGCTGTAATGGGAAGTCATTGAGGCTGCTTTTTATATGGTTGGGGCCTGTCTTCTCCTTCTTTCTGGCCTGGTGCACCCCATTGTCGAGGCCTGTAAGGACCTTGTGGTTGACCTCTACCTCTTGGACGTCTGTATCTGCCCCTTTGAGGTCTGTCTAACTGGAAAGGACCAATTCTTTGTTGGCCAATTTCTGCTAAATCTTGGAGGCTGAACCTGTAAGAAATCCTTCACCATTTGCATCGAGTTTGCCTTATCCTCCATTTTCTTTAATACTTCTTCTGCCTTAACTCCAGATCCTGCTGCAAAGGTGCATCCAATAATTTTGCTTTAACATGATCTGGTAACATATGTTCTTTTAACCAAGCATGCCTTCTAATGACAGAGCCTGTAACTGCTGCTCTACAGGAGGCCTCTAAAGAATCAAAACCACATTGCAAAGTATGCTTTCCCACTTGTTCAGCTGCATGCAATAAATCCTGCATTTCTTTAAAATTAGGGGGATCTGAATTTGGAAGCATTTTTTGTTTCAACTGAGACATCAAAAATTGCTGATATGTTAGCGTGTGAAACTGGCAGTTTAAGGCTCTCATTGCTAAGGTTGCAGACGTATATACATTCTTTCCCCATCTGTCTAATGCTCTGGAATCTCTGTCAGAGGGGACTGGATTTTTTGCTGATGAAGCCTTAATCCCTTTGGGTCCCTGAGAAATAGTTTCAAGGTCAGCAACAGGGCTTTTATACAGAAATGTATGTGAGTCAGTGACTGTGTAGTATCTGTCAGGTTTAACTGGGGCTGGGGGCTGATCAGAGTGATTAGGTCTTCGGCCATTTTGAGCATGTTTCTTAGGCATGGAGGCCTGTCCTGGAGAATGCTGTATTTGTTTCTTTGTTTTTAAAGAAGGCTTAGACTTAGCAGGAGGTTTAATGCTTAACTGAGTAGGTCTGAAAACACCCTCTGAAGCTTCGGGTTGCTCAGCTACTCTGGATCCCTCTGAAGGGTTAGTTTCAGTAGGCTGAAAAACTAGTGCGTCCGAAGGCCCAGCCATCTCCACGTGGGAGTCAGAGGCTGCCTGTGGTTCTGCAGAAGCGGTCGTCAGGGGCTGCGAAGGCACTTCGTTGAAAACCGGAGAACCGGCGACCGGCCTAGAAGAGGCTTCGTTGTTATTTTTGGGCCTCGGATGCCTGTCCTTGTCTTTGCGCTTTTTATGTATTCCGGTTGTCGGAAGTTCCGACGGCATGGTGTAATTGAATTTTCTACCAAAGTAATGTCGGGCAAAATCAAACCGACGTTTAATAGTGCGCTTGTCAAACCTAGCACAAAACCGACAACCAGTGACGTCGTGGTCTGGGCCTAGGCATGGGATACAATAGGAATGGAAATCCTTATGAGGTATTTGCTTCCCACAAGAAATACAGTTATTAACTTTTACTGACATCGGTCTGAGGCAAGAAAAAGTTTCCCCAACGAGGTACTTAGCTTTGTAGAAGACTTCGATTCTGGATTCGGAATGAAAATCTCAGGAGTCGGCCGACCGGCACTTGCGAACTGCTTTTGCTTCGGGCACCACGCGGCAAGAAAGACTGAAGAAAATGGTGTCGGCTGCATCTTATATACCCCTGTTGCACTGACGTCAGGGAGGAGGCGACAGCAACCGACGCCAGACCAAGACTTTGGAACTCAGGCTGACTGGGGAACCGCCTGATGGCAGGATAACCCAAGTGTAATGACTGCAGCAGTGTAACACGATGAACATCTCATCTTCCACCCCACCAAATGCAATCTAAACACCCACCAATTTAATATTAAAGCCAATGACAATGCCATTATCCCCCCAACAGACCACACCAAACTACTTGGAGTTGAAATTGACAACCTCAAATTTGACATCCACTTCTTGTTAACCATAAAAAAGTACACAAAAAATTGGGGCATTATACAGAAATAAGCAATTCCTCACCAAAACAGCCAAGATTTCAGTTGCAAATAGCCACCTTATCTCCACCCTCCTCTACGCCTCTCCAATATTTACCAACCTAAGGCAAAGTGAGTTATGTAAACTAAAAGCTTGCTACAGCAAAATAGCAAGGTTTGCCACTGGTGCAACTACCGTAACCACCACTGCACCTCACCTACTGAACTAGGCTGGCAAGAACTCCTTCAATGGTACCAACTCTCACTCGCCCACAAACTACTAAATCATCCTCTAAAAGTCCCCTCCCTCCGAAATCTACTCCAACCTTATCATACCACCAGACCATTATGCTCTAGCAACAAAAATCAATTATAGGTAACTAGAACCAGGAACTCTGCTGGAGAAGCTCTCTTCTCCTACTCCATAGCAAAATTATGGAATACCCTTCCTCACACTATAACTTCTGTGTCATCACACACTAACTTCAAAGCTGCTCTAAAATCTCATCTAAAAGAGCACTGGGCATGCCCCTGTAACAAACCTCAACATCTCTACCCCAACCTCTCTAATCCCATTCTTCCACCCCTCTAACTACCTTCGGATTGCAGCCAAATACATTGCTTGTAAACCTATATCTCAGCTGTAATCTTAGCCACTGTTATTCAAGGGTAATAGCTGCTAGCTCAGCTATTAAAATGCTTGCAAGTCTTTATGGCACCAATGATATAAGTGTTGCACCATTTAACTAAATACTTAATTTCATTTTGAACTATAACTGTTTACTACTATTGTTAAACAAAACTTACCTATACTTCTTGTAACTTGTAATTAATTGTTTTTAATTGTTTTTATTATCGAGCTTTTCTCCCTGAGCCTCCGCTGAAAAAGGACCTGTGTCCAGTTGGATTTTCCTGGTCAACAAATGTAAATAAATAAATAAATAATAAATAATAATTAATAAGTGTATTTCTCCAATCTTGAGGAATGGCCCCATATTTATATTACCTAGTAAATAATAAATATAATGGTACTGTAAAAGTTCTTGCTAAAGTGCTCTCAGGTTATCATTACTAATTCTGTCTCCTCCCTGTGCTTTGTCTGGACCCAGTTTGCTCAGTTCTGTTTCTCATAATCAAATTTGATTCCAGTATCTGAAGTTACCTGGATGTCACTAGGACAACTTATCACCCTGTTTGTGGAGCCAAACTGTTTTACTTAAGATTTATATCTTATTTACTTCTGTTGTATTGCATGAGTCTCTATGAACAGTCTTAATTACTGTGTTCTTTTGTTTTAGCAAACTTCCAACTTTTGGGGTTTTATTGACTTTCGGGCGGCTGCGGTGGTGCAGCGGTTAGCGTTGCCACCTCACAGCAAGATGTTCTCTGGTTTGCCCCTCGGCTGGGGTGCCTTCTGTGTGGAGTCTGCATGTCCTCCCTGTGGTCGAGTGGGTTTCCTCCGGGTGCTCCAGTTTCCTCTCACATTCCAAAGACATGCTGTAGGTGGATTGGACACTCTAAATTGGCCCTAGGCATGAGTGCATGTGTGTGTGTGCCTTCTGTAGGAGGTTGGGCGCCGGGCTGGCAACTCGACACTGTAAAACTCCACTGCCAGTCATGAGCAGACAGGTGATCTGCTGTGGCGACTCCTAACCGGGAAAAGCCAAACGAAGAAGAAGCTCTATAATCTGCTGTGTCTGAGAATAAATTTTAGAATCTACACACAGTTTATCAATTTGTATGTCTTTACTCGTTCCACATCTTATGTATCTATAAAAAGGTTCCCTATTATCCTCAATATATTTATATAAATGTTCTTCAAATTTTTCTTGATCTTGCCTCACACTATCCTTAATTTGTTTGTCCAGCCTGTTTATTTCAGTTTTCAAAGTTGTAGTTCGACCTCTCTTCCATTTCTTATATTTTTTGTCTCTCACCTTAATCAGGTTTGTTATTCTTATGGAAATATATTCCCCTGACGTTCTATGCCTAGATCCTGATGTTAAACATTTTTTTTATTTTTTTGTACTCAAACAATTTCTCTTTCAAAACTTTGAACATTCCACCTGCAATTTTTCCACTGAACATCTCACTCCAGTTAGTTTTATATAGTGACTGTTTTGCTTTCATATAATCTGTATGTAATTAATCTTTTGCACATTGCTTTAGATTTCAGTTTGGCAGAATTAATTAGACACAAGAAAAAAAAAAATCTGTTCTTTAAAACTTCTTCACTCTGTCCACGAAATTTCAGTTGTTGAGGACTTTAACAGGGTGCAAAATCCTTTCTGTAAGGGAAGAAGACAGGCAATTGAATGGCTTGTTTTAGTGCCACTTCTGGAACAATTCTTGGCATGGAGGAGAGGGATTAGTGAGTAGGTTTACTCTTGTGGAAGGTAAAAAGGGCTCTTTTATACATCTCGGATAACCCTCTTACTGAGGTAACAGCTACTAGAAGTGTAGTCTTCCAAGTAAGGTATCTAAGGGATACTGCAGCTGTTAGCTGAAAGAGAAGTAAAGTCAACTCTTCTAGGATGAAATTCAGATCTCTGGCAGGAGTGAGCTTTTTCTTCTCTGGTGGGGGTGGGGTGTGCTGAACTGTAGAATTCCCTTAAGAAACTTCTCCACATTAGATCACCTACCTGCCAAAGAGATCTCCATTGTTAAAAATACTGCAATGGCATTCTAATGTATCTTGATGCGCAGAGGTACGCAACTTGAACAAATATTATGGAACCATAAATACAGCTATAGACTGCAGACCTTGCCCCCCCCCCCCATGTGACACCAGAGGGGGGAAAAAAAAACTCTTCCATTTGGCTAAGCAGGATTTCTTTGTATTTGGCCTCCAGGCGTCCTTTGTTTTAATAAGCAAACCCTTTCAGCAAAGTTGCTCAAAGGTCAGTGTTTATTTATTTACTTATATTTGTTTACTGGGAAAGTAAACTGACCTCAACGGACCATTTGCAGGCAAAGCTCAGGTGAATAGGATCATATAAGAAGTGCAGAAAACATATTTAGAGATACAAGGGCATGCTAGAAAACATATACATATTTGCAGATGTAAAAATATAGTATGACATTTAGTTCAAGAAGCATTTTACAAAGTCAAAACATGGATGGAAAAATGGAATTATGTTTAGGAGAGCTGTCTGGATATGACGTAACCATAGTGATCAAAACGAATTATGGTACAAGGGCACCCCCCACTTGTAGAAATAAGTAGTAGTCCACAAAAATCACAAAAACTGATAGGCCAAAAAGAAACAAATATGACAGAGTAGACTATTGAGGCTAAGAAATAATTAATGTGCTGTTACTATTATGCAAAAAGCTCAGAATTAACAGATACAAGATATGCAAAAAGAATGAGAGAGAAATTAGAAGAAAGAAAAAAAATTGCAAAAGAAAAACTGTCAAAAGCTTCAAATGCAAATTTGTGTTCATTAATACAACAGATACATGAAAAAAAACATTATATAGATTAAGAAACCTTTAGCTGTTTGGAAAAAAGTGACTGTGTGAAACTACAAAGAACAAAATATTGAGATTTTTGAAAGGTATAAAAAAGAAAATTGGACATGGGAAAGAAAGAGAGATCTGATGTGGTGCATTATTTATGCAAAGGAGAAAGACAAATTAATCAAATTAATCCATAAAAAAAAAAAAAACAGCCCCAAAGATATTCAAAGAGAAATACAGGTAAAGGCACCAAGATATGGAAAATTTCACAATACAAAAAAAGTAAGATCACAAAGGGGGAATGTACCACATAAGATTAGTAAAGTACAAGTTAAAAACATAGAAGCAGAAGTTAAGGAATACCTGTGAAGTGAAGGATTTGTGTAGAAAGTCTAACATATGTTATATCACAGCACGATGGAACAATGAGTCCCCCAAGTAAAGAGAAACAGGGGGAGAGGTAGACATCTGAAGAATAAATATGGGCATAAGAAAGAAAGAGAGATTTACTATGTTGCAATGTTTATAGAAAGGAGAAAACAAAACTAACCAGTACAAAAAGAGCAGCAACAATGATATTTGAAGAGAAATACAGACAAAGACATCCAGATTTGGAAAAGTTTACAATACAAAAAAATAAGAAAATAAGAAAATGACAAAAAGTAGAAAGGAGGATTAGTAATGGAGAAGTTAAAGAAACAGAAAATGAGACTATGGATTACCTGCAAATTGAAGGATTTAATGTAGAAAATCTAACTCTGATAAAACCACAGCAGGACAGAATAATGAATCCCAAATTAAGGGGAAACCAGTACAACAGGAAACATCTGATCAGTTGACATATTAAGGTACTTTGAAGCCTTCAGTAAGAAACCAGTATAAAGGTTTAGTTACACTTGCACAGCAAGGGAAGGAACTGGAAACTGTGGCAATTCTGACACAGTCAATGTTGTGGAGTGCATGCCAGTGAGTTCCCATATGAAAGAGTAACAGATGACACAGGGTGAAAAGTACAGCTGTGTGTATTCACTGTTGATAGCACACTGCATCCATTTCTGCTACAAACATCATGGAAATCCTACCCCACAGGGGATCAGAACTCATTCCACTAGGGCTACCTCAACCTCTACAGCATTTCTCAGGGGAGTCCCTACCAGGGGCATCATGGAAGCTGCAACCTGGATCTCTGTACACACTTTCACCAAGCATTACCACTTACCTATCTTTTCCAAATACAGAGCTAGATTGGCCACAGCAGTCTTACAAGGCCTGCTAGCCAGCCCTACTACGTCTTGACTGCCTCCTCCCTTCCTCAGCTTTGGGAATCAACCCAAGTGTGATGACTGCAACAGTGAAACATGAAGAACATAGTACAGTTGTGTACACTTACCATAAATGTAGATATTCAAGTGTATTCACTGT
This sequence comes from Protopterus annectens, assembly GCF_019279795.1. NCBI lineage: Eukaryota > Metazoa > Chordata > Ceratodontiformes > Protopteridae > Protopterus > Protopterus annectens. Next base: position 114,256,600 of record NC_056744.1, read on the forward strand.
TGCAATCCTGTCTGTTCCAGCCCCCTGTCTTTCTATACTTTCTACCTCTCATCTTTTTTAGTCTTATCTTTTGGAAATAGTATTTACTTTTTACTGGAGGTGTTCCACATCATTTAATTGCTTCCTATTTTGGGGGCTCCTGACATCTGGGGCAAGAAAAAATGATGTAATGGCATCGGCTGCATGTTTTATACCCCTGACGACCTGACGTCATGGATGAGGCAACACCATCCGACGCAGAAATCTCAAGACTCTGGTATTTCGGCTGACTGAGGGCTACCTGCAGGCAGATAACCCAAGTGTGATGATTGCAACAGTGAAACACGAAGAACATCTGAAGAGAATATGGCACAGGAAGATGCTCTGGAACTTTCTGTAGGATGCCCGCAGGAAATGGAAAGCAAAGAACATTCCCTCAGTTTCGAAGAAAATGATCTTGGGGAAGAGTTGCTTGATTTAAAAGAAATGGATAGACATATTAAGATCAATGAAAGAAATAGACTACAAAAAGACAATAAGATCCAAAATGTCCGATAAAACAAATGAACAAAGTAATCAGGACTGTTCACAGAAAATCATGTGATATAACAGAAGTAAATAGGATATATTACTGTGCAGCTAAATTAATAACAGATAGTCTTACCACAAAAACAGAGGGCAATAAGGGAAAGGAGGGGGACAAATCAAATGCCATCACGAAAATATCAAATAGAGAAAACTATAAAACAATTAAGACAGGAAGTATCACTGTTAGAAAAGTATAGAAGAGGGAACAGAACAACAAAAATACTGCCATGATAAAAGCAGAATACAGCATCAGAAGAGATCAGGATCTATCATACACTATTTCATATAATAAACTAAAGAAATGAGCACTGGCAGAAACCTAGAATATATGCAGATAAATATATAGGAAAAGTACAAAATCTGCAATTTACTGATGACCCACAAAAGTTTTTCTGCGAAGAACCCATGTAACACAACAAAGATGTTAAATGGATAGAAGTAAAAGAAAGAATAAGAAGTTCAAATGTACAGGATATGAAATGGGAAAACCCCAGGCCCAGATGCTGCCCCTAACTTCTGGTTACAAGGATTAACATCTTTATATGAAGATTTAGACAGGAGTAAGAACTATTTACATGCGCACCCAAAACAGACGCCAAACTGGTTAACAACAGGAAAAACAATACTCCTCCTTAAAAGCGAACCTCCACATTATCCTAAAAATTATAGGCCAATAACTTGCCTTCCAATGATGTATAAACTATACACTGGAACTGATACCGACAGAGTTTATAGTGGGTTGAAATAAAACTCAATCATGGCAAAAGAACAAAAGGGTAACAAAAAAAAGTCATGTGAACAAAAGATCACTTGTCATTAAATAAAGTAGTCATAATGGATAACTGTAAAAAGGGGAAAAATCTAAGTATGGTATGGCTAGACTACAAAAAGCATTTGACAGCATCCCACATTCATAGATAAAAAGGGTGCTTACAAATGTATAAGATACACCCTTTTACATTACAGTGACAACGAAACAGTGGCAAATCACTTTGCAGTTAAGCCATGGTAAAGGACAAATTGCTATTCCAAGGATAAAAATTCAAAGGGGGATATTCACGGGTAACTCTTTCACCACTGTTCTTTTGTCTTGCCCTTAACCCAGTAAGCTGTCTAACAGATTAGGTCATGACTAAAATTTGGCTCCCGGAAAACAGCAAAGTGTAAAAACTTCTCATCTTTTTGTGAATGATTTAAAACTGTATAGTTCGTCAGATGATGAAATGAAAGCACAACTACAACTGGTCAGAACTTTCTCAGATGATATAAGAATGTCATTTGGTCTTGATAAATGTGCAAAAGCAAATTTTAAAGCAAGAAAGCTGCATGAATCAAGAAAATATCTGTCTGGGACAGGAACGTCATATAAAAGAACTTGGAACAAGAGGGAGTATAAAAACATTTGAGAAATGATGATGGCTCAGCAATAAAACATGAACAAATCTGAATAAAACTTGGTAAGGAATATTATATATGACTAAAATGAATATTGAAAACAGCTCTGACATCTAGGAACGAAGTCCAAGCTATAACCAATTTGCTCTTCCTGTCCTAACTTAAGAGTTTTGGAGTGATTGATTTACCCCAAAAAGTACTGGATAAGTTGGACAAGAAAACAAGAAAAATGATTCATGCTTATCAAATGATTTATAAAAAATCATTGTATACCAAGATTATATGTTCCCAGTTTAGGAGGTGGTATGGGCCTCCTCGAAACTGATTATGTGTACAGATCTGCCATCATAGGACTGCAGATGTCTGCTGACTTTACAAGATCCAAACATGGTGAAAGTTTTAAAACATGGGCAGAATAAGTCTAAGATGACTTTCATGCTTAGTTTAAGAGAAGTATATTGGTGTCAAGTGGGAATGGAAATCAAACCAGAATATGATAAAAAAAAAATCAGGCACCAACTGAATGTGTAAAAAAAAACTTAAGAAAGAATACAAGGTGAAGGATCAGATGAAAAGGCAAGAAATGTGAAAAATTCGTAAATATAGTTGCAAGTACAGAAAACTCTTGGAACAACTTCATGTCGATCATGACCGAATGCACTGAAGGTTAGAGAAAGGTGAATTTAAACCAAAAGAAGAAAGGTTAATATTGACATTCCAGGACAGTGGACTAGGAACACATTGTTTTACAAACTCCACTGTGATACAGTAATGGCAAGACTGTAAACTGAAAGATATAATAAAGTGGCAAGAATGTTGCATTGGTGATGGTGTAAATGAATTCTAGTACTGAAGTATCGGAGAAGCATTGGAGACATGACCCACAAAGCATTATAGAAAATGATGAAGTTTGCATCACTTGGGATCACCTATTACCAACAGTTCAAAAAATAGATGTGATAAAACAGACATTGTGTACTTACAAATGATATTGGACATCTGTTTTGTCCAATTTCATTATGCATCATAAAGGGGTCTTCGGATCTGTCCTCGGATCCAATTCGGCCATTTCTTCCAGACATATGATTTGAGCCTCAACCTCCACCCTCTCCTATCATGCCTCACTCCTCTTCAAACTCTCAGATCGAGTTTGCTGCCCCTTCCTCAAGATGGCAATCACAAAGGTAATACAGAGACAGAGAAAGAGACCTACTGGGCCCACACTAGGAACCAGTGGTTTCCATAATCCTCTTGATCACTCTCAGCTGTAAGGGAAAGGGGAAGGAGGGTGGGATGTGATGCATAATGAAACTGGACAACACAGATACCAAGTTATGGCAAGTACATAGCTTCTAATATGATGTTGCCCATTTCATTATGCATCACGCATGGGTCAGAGTCCCCAGCTACATAATGCTTAGCAGGACCTCAAGGAAGGATATGCCTGAGCATCACAGAACCAAAGGATGTTCTGTTACTGAAAATAATGTCCAACTTATAGTGTGATACAAACGTATGAGCTGTGGCCAAAGTAGCTGCGGCACAGATTTCATCAACTGGAGTTCTAGCTGAAAAAGCTGATGAAGTTGACATTGATCTGGTATAGTGAGCTCTAACTGGATGGGGAAGTTGCTTGCCTTGCTGAGAATAAACTATAAAGATACACTCCATAAACCATTTGGCTAATGTAACAGACACACAGCCTGGCCCAACCTATCTGGCGAGAAAACAATGAACAACTGCTCAGATTTTCTGTGAGGTCTAGTTCTATCTAAGCAGAAATGCAACTGTCTGTGAACATCCAAGGAATGCAGCATATATTCACCACTATTACAGTAATTAGGAAAAAATACGGACAAGTGGATGGTCTGGTTAAAGTTTAACTGTGATGTGATCTTTGGAATGAATGAATGAATGATTCATCCAAAGAGAGACCATCTTTAAAGAAGGTTACGTATGGTGGTTGAGAAAGACCATGTAATTCTGACACTCTTCTGGTCAACATAAAAGCCACAAGAAAGGCCATCTTCCATGACTGATACTTTAAATCACAAGAGCAAGCAGGTTCAAAGGGCTTCTGGGCGAGTCCCTGCAGTATCAACGTAAGACCCCAAGGGGGAGAAGGATCTTTAATTGGAGGCCTAGGATGAAAAAACACTTTTAGAATACACTCTTGAGCGCTGTGGAACCAAAGGAAGCTCTGTCCCTGGAGGCCAAATCAACTTTGCAATGAGTAATAAACGTATGTGGGCTTGCCCAAGTCGCAGCTGCACAAATACTGTCCATTAAAATTCTGTCTTGAAAGGCAGTGGATGTTGCTACTGACCTGGTTGAGTGACCTCTAACTTTGAAGGGGAGTTCTTTGTTATTGGAAGAGTATAAAAAAGTTATGCAATTAGAAAGCAAATTAGATAATGTGACTTTAGAGACTGGCATACTCCTTTTTGCCTCCGAAAAGGATATGAATAACTGATGTGACTTTCTGAATTCTTTAGTTCTGTGGAGGTAGAACTTCAACTGCCTATGCACATCAAGTTGGTGAAGTCTGTATTCTGCCTTGTTGGTATGGTTAGGCATAAACACTGGAAGTTCAACTGATTGGTTAATATTAGATTGGGAGCAAATCTTAGGGGCAGAGGATGGGTTAGTTCGAAGCGAAACCCTGCTTTTATGGAAGATCAAATAAGGCAGTTTGACTGAAAGCACTTGTAGCTCTGAAAATCTTCTAGCTGAGGTTATGGTTACCAGTAAAAAAGTTTTCCAAGACAGGAACTTTAGATAGCAAGTGGATGAAGGTTCAAAGGGTGGTGAGGTTAAGTGCGATAGGGCAAAGTTTAAGTCCAAAGGAGGAAGAGGTTTCTTAAATGGAGGTCTCAGTAAGGAAGTGCCTTCCTTTCAAAAAGACTTTAAACAGTCTATGTGCCATCAAGTTAGGCATATGCTGTCCTAAGTGGAAACTGGAGACAGCTGCTAGCTGAACTTTAATTGCAGCAGCGGCTCAGCCTTGTTGGAAGAGTTCCAAAAAAAATACAAAATTGAAGAGATTGGGGCAGTGAAGGGGTCTATGTTTCTGGTCTGAGCCCAGAAAGAAAATCTCTCCCATTTATTAGCATATAGTTTTCTGGTAGAAACCTTATGAGAGGAGATCAAGATATGTTTTATGGCTGGAGTGAAATCCTGAAGCCTGACTAAGGTAGGAAGTGGAGCAGCCAAGCTGTCAAGTTAAGGGTGTGGAGAGAGTGCTGGAGTGTTTCCTGACATGTGTGTCAAGAGGTTTGTAACTGGGTCCAGAATCCATGGATCCTCCAATAGATGAGGCCCGACAAAGGGGAACCAGATCTGACGAGGCCAATATGGAGCAATGAGAATCATCTTGCTTCCCGAAGGTTTTGTTTCTGGATGACTTTCGATATAAGGGGAAATGGGGGAAAGGCATAAATAAGTCCCGAGAGACAATTGTGAACAAATGCGTTTCTGGGAGTCTCCCCCAGAGGGGGAATTAGGGCAAAGTAGCTGCTGCATTTGGCGTTCAGAAGGGTGGCAAAAAGATCGCAGCAAGGCTGGCTGCATTTGCGGAAGATCTCTCCCGCTATTTTCTGATTCAGAGAACACTCGTGAGGCATCAAAATTGCCCTGCTGAGCTTGTCAGCTATCATACTGGATTTCCCCGGGATGTGTGTTGCGACTAGAAAGCGTTGAGAAGATACTGCCCACCCCTCAGAGCCTCTCGACAAAGTGGGTATGATCTGGTTCCCCCCTGTTTGTTTATATACTATACCAGTGACATATTGTCTGACTGGATAGCAATTGTCCCTAGAGGAAGTGAGTTGTGGAGTGCTTGCAATGCCAGAGGTACTGCTCTCATCTCTAGAACATTGATGTGCAAATAGGCCTCGTGTTCTTGCCATATGCCTTGGACTGTCTTTCCCAGGTAATGTCCCCCCCCCCCAATCTGGGAAGCATCCATGGACACAGTAGCAACACGTTGATGTGGAACGAGTGGTCTCCTGATGGTTAACTCATTGGATTGAATCCACAAACGAAGATCTTTCTTGCAAGTTTCTGTTATGATTGGGTGAGACAGAGGAATTTCTTGAAGCAACCATTGGGAGAAAAGTAACCACTGAAAGATTCTCATGTGCATCCTGGCTAATGGAACAAGGGTTATGGTTGAGGCCATTGTTCCCAGTAGTTTGAGCACTATCTTGTGTTTGGGAAGCAGGAGCAATATCTGTTGTTTCAGATTCGCAATTCTGTCGGCGGGAAGGTGTGCCATCATTGAAACGGTGTCTATTTCTGCACTTACAAAGGTAACATGCTGACAAGCCAACAAGGCAGATTTTTCCAAGTTTATTGTAATGCCTAGCTGAGCACAAACTTGTAGGGTCATATCTCTGGGACATTGAAGTAGGTGCTTGGTGGTGGCAGTCAGGAGCCAGTCCAGGTATGGAAACACTCGGAATCCAAGACGTCTTAAATGAGCTGTTACTACTGCCATGCATTTGGTGAACACTCTAGGGGCTGTAGTGAGACCAAAGGACAGAGCATGAAACTGATAGTGACTGGCTCCCAGCCAGAAGTCGTAAGTGACTCCTCGATGTTCTGTCTATTTTTATGTGGTAGTACGCATCTTGGGAGGTCTATCGATTACATCCAATTGTCTTATCCTAAAAGGGGGAGTATAGACTGCAGTGTCTCCATTCGGAACTTGGACTTCTTTACGGATTCGTTTAGTTTGCTGAGATCCAATATGGGCCTCTAGTCCCCTGTTCTTTTCGGTACTAAAAAGAATCTTGAGTAGATTCCGAATCCTATTTGGTCTGTGGGGACGGTTTGGATGACTCTCTTGCTTTGCAACTTTTGGATCTCTATGGTTGCTTGATCCCTGTGATTGGGTGGAACATCTTGGATTTTCCTGGTTCGAGGAGGGGGTTAGGAAAAAGGTATGGAGTGTCCTCTGGATATTATGTTTTGTACCCACTTATCTTTTTTCATGTTGTGCCAGGCTTCTGGGTACAAAGATAAACATCCATTGACTGGCTCCAGAGTAGCACAGTCGGCCCTCCTTTCAAGAGCGCTGATAGGGACGTCCGTGAAAGGAATCATGGTTGCCCTGGTTTTGCGGACCCCTCTGCCTCTAGAATGGAGTCTACCATTATTTCCCCCCTCTCTGCCCCTGGGGAAGGAATCACCTCGTGTACCTGGGAAAAATCTCTGGGATTTCTTGAACCACATCTTCCCACCTTTTTGCCCTTTAGGACATGGTCTTGAAGGGACGGAAAAACGTACTCCATCGACAGAGAGAGCTTTCCCTTCCTGCTCGCATCTGGTGAGTGTATCCATAACTTTAGGTACAAACAGTGAGGAACCATCAAAGGGGGCAATTGTGGAAGGTAGGCTTAAAGGGTTCTGCAAAGTTACAGAAGCGAATCCAGGAGTGTCTCCTCAGGGAAACTCCTGAATCCGCTGCCCTACTCACTCCATCTGCTGCGTATGATATCAGTCTCATGGAGGAGTTCACTATGGAGTTTAAGGTGGACAACTGAGCAGTAACCTTTTCTAGTACTCCTGTAACTGAAGTACCTTGTAGAGCATCTATTAATTCCTTCAGGAGATCTCTCTGAAGCCTTGTAAAATGGGTAAGATAATTCAGTGATCTAAGGATAAAATCTGCTGAAGTAAAAACATGCTTCCCATATCTGTCCATCATTCGACACTCTTTGTTCGGCGGACGGACAGATGAGGATGTCTCTTCAAGCTCCTTCTTGGTGGCTACTGCCACCACCATAGCATCTACTGGCACACCTTTCATCAAAAAATCTTTTTCCTTGGGGGCTGACAGAAATTTGTTTGGCCTCCTAGGGAGTGGCTCCATGGTGTCAAGTGATTCACATGCCTTTCGACTGACCAAGTCCATGACCTCGTTGAAAGGCGGAGACACCCAAGAGGCTGAAGGTTGAGATCCGAAAGCCTTCAGGTACACCGACTCCTCACCAGAAGGAGTGATGGTAGGCCAGGCAACTCTCTGTTTCAGGATCTCATAGGTTCATAGGTAGGTAATAGGCTATCGGCCCTGGGGTCTATATAAGCCTAGCCAAAAAAGGTTCCCTGGCTTTTGCCACCCAAGAAAATTATTTTCCTGTGCTCCTGTCAAGAAGTGCCACAGAAGTGATCCCTGGGGTGAATTTTCTATTTCCCATCCAGTCGTCAAGATTTTTCTTAAAGAGGGCCAATGAGGAGCTTTGCTTGACATGAATGGGTAGTTTGTTCCAGATTCTGGGAAAGGAATCTATCCCTCCAGCATGTTCTGTTTATTGTGGTGACGAGGTTTAGGTCCCTGGAGCGTGTGGTTCAGAGAGATTGGGATTTCTTTAAGTGTAGCATGTCCAACAGCTCTGGGTTTGACATAGCTTTGTATATTAGGCAGAGATCTCCTCTGTGTAGGCGATATGCAACAGAGTAGAGCTGGGGCTTTTTGAGATGGTCTGCGTATGGCATCTGTTTGAGACCGGTAATCCTCTTAGTGAGGTATTTTTGTGGCCTTTCCAATTGCTGTAGGTGTCTTGTGAGATACATGCCAAACAGGGCATTGTACTCTATAATGGGTGAGGGATGAGTAGAGAGGAACAATGACCTCCTTTTTTCAAGAGGAGAACCCTTTTGTGATGAGGTGTGCCATACAGAAGGATTTCCTGACTACTGTGGCGATGTGGTTATCAAACGAGAGGCTACTTCAATCATAGTCTCATGCCAGGCTTTGTGCTCACTGAATGGCGCAAAGCAACAGTTATCCTACTCCACAAAAGGGAAGCCACCAGTGATCCTGGGAACTATCGCCCTATTAGCCTGATGAGCCTGGTCTGCAAGGCTATGGAACGTATCATCATGGAACTCATAAACAAAGACATTGGTAACCTCCAAACTCTGGACCCCACCCAGTTCGGGTTTGTGAAAGGCAGATCATGCCTTCTGAACCTGATCAACTTCTTTGTGGCAGTCACCAAAGCTGTAAACGAGGGTAAGGTGGTTCACACAGCCTATCTTGACCTCGCCAAGGCTTTTGACATCATTCCCCATTCTGGAATTATAGCTAAACTCACAAAACTAGGTATAAATCCCTACCGTCACAAGATAGGTTGCCAACTGGCTCACTGACAGAACCCACACTGTAAAAGTTGCAGACTCCAAATCTGACTTCAAACCAGTGACAAGTGGAGTACCACAGTGTTCAGTCCTGGGACCTCTCCTGTTTGGTATCTACTTCTCTGCAGTACAGGCTAACACAGAAGACCACTGGCTAATGAAGTTCACAGATGACTGCAAACTAGGAGCCATAGTCGAGTCCCCAAATGATGTGGACATCATACAGAAGGGCCTCACTGAGACAGATGCCTGGTGTCAGAGGCATGGCCTCAAGCTCAATGCCAAAAAGTGCACTGTCATCCCCTTTGGTAACAACTCTGTACCCATGAACTACCACATAAACAGCAGCCTACTTAACGCCGAATGTGTGATAAGAGACCTTGGGACCCAGGTGGACAGTAGTCTCTCCTTTGATACTCACATCGCCACAGTACTCAGGAAATCCTATGTGGCACACCTCATCACAAAAGGGTTCTCATCCAGCAAAAAAAGAGGTCATTGTTCCCCTCCACTCGGCACTCATTAGACCCATTATAGAGTACAACGCCCCTTTTGGAATGTACCTCACAAGACATCTGCAGCAACTGGAAAGGCCACAGAAGTACCTCACAAAGCAGATTACTGGCCTCAAACAGATGCCTTACAATGACCGTCTCAAAAAACTCCAGCTTTACTCTGTAGCATATCGCCTACTCTGAGGAGATCTCTGCCTAACATATAAAGCTATGTTAAACCCAGAGATGTTGGACATGCTACACCTAAAGAAATCCCAATCCCTCCGAGCTACACGCTCTAGGGACCTAAACCTTGTCACCATAATAAACAGTACATTCTGAAGGGATAGATTCCTGTCCCAGAGACTTCCTATACTCTGGAACAAGCTACTCATCTATGTCAAGCAAAGTTCCTCATTAACACTTTTCAAGAAAAATCTTGATGAGTGGATGGGAAATAGGAAATACACCCCGGGAATTACTTCTGTGGCTCTGCTTGACAGGGGCACAGGAAATTAACTTTCTTGGGTGGGGTAAGCCAAGGAACCTTGTTGGCTAAGCTTACTAAGGCCCTTGGACCAATAGCCTAGTACCTATCTATGAATATGAACCTACTGCCCCACCTGTGTCCCGAGGTCTCATCACACTTTCAGTGTTTAGTGAGCTACCGCCTATGTGGTAGTTCATGGGTACTGAGTTTTTCCCAAAGGGGATGACAATGCACTTCTTGGCATTGAGCTTGAGGCCATGACTTTGACACCAAGCATCTGTCTCTGTGAGGCACTTTTGTAGAATGTCTACATCATTAGGTGATTCTGTTATGGCTCCCAGTTTGCAGTCATCTGCGAACTTTGTTAGCCAAAGACCTTCTGTGTTGGCCTGCACTTCAGAGAAGTAGATGCCAAACAGGAGAGGATCCAGGACCAAACCCTGTGGTACTCCACTCGTCACTGGTCTGAAGTCAGACTTGGAGTCAGGTACTTTACTGTGTGGGTTCTGTCAGTGAGCCAGTTGGCCACCCATCTTGAGACATTGGAATTTATGCCCAATTTAGTGAGTTTATCTATAATTCCAGAGTGGGGGATGGTATTGAAAGCCTTGGCGAGGTCAAGATAGGCTGTGTGCACTACCTTTTGACTGTTTTAAAGAAGTCAATCAGGTTTAGTAGACATAATCTACATTTTACAAACCCAAATAGAGTGTGGTCCAGGGTCTGGAGGATACCTATATCTTTGTTTATAAGCTCCAAGATGATATGTTCCATGGCCTTGCAGACCAGGCTCGTCAGGCTAATGAGGTGGTTTCCAGGGTCTGTGGTGGCACCCCCTTTGTGGAGTGGGATAACCGTCGCTTTGTGCCATCCAGTAGCACACAGCCTGAGGTGAGGCTATGATTGAACATGGTACTTAGGTGGGGTGCCAGTTTGTTCTGTAGTTCATGTAGTACGCAGCCTGGGATGTTGTCTGGTCCCATGGATGCTGTGTTCTTGGCTTTGGAGAGTGCGGTCTTTATTTGTTCATCCATGATTACAGGGGCTTTGCATTCTTCTGGTATTAAGATGGGCCCTTTGAAGGGGGGGGGTAAAGTTAGCACTGAACCTATCTGCCAGGATGTTGGCAATATCGGTTTGGTCTGTATATTTAGTGCCATTGTGCTGTAGCTCAGAGCAGATCTGAGTGCTGCCATTGAGATTCTTGATATAGCTGTAGAATGCTTTGTGGTTGTCTTTGGAATCAGTGGCGATTTTGATTTTATGAGGGATCTCAGCTTCTTGCTGAGGCTGACCAGGGAGTTCCTCCAATCTTGGGATTTTACTCTTTTTTGCAACAGCTTCTTCCTTCTGTTGCAGAGTTTGTTTATGGCAGGGGACAATCAGATTGGCTTCCTTTTTCTGGAGGATAGCGTTTTGGTTCTGTTGGGGATGGCACGATCCATGCATTCGTGTATGTGCTTATACAGTGCATTTGTGTAAGATTCAGCAGTCATACCTCTATTTCCCATTTGCATGGGTGTCGTGAAGTTTGCCACTTCTGTCTTAAGAAGCATGAAGTTGGCTTTGTAGTAGTTTTTGACTGTGATTTCTTTAATGGGGGGTGGGGGTGGGATATGGATGTCTAGAGTGATTAGCTTGTGCTTGGATCTGACCAGCGAGGACTTGACCTCTGGTGTGGAACACCGGTTACCCATACTGGTAATGATCAGGTCCAGGATATTGCTGCCCCTGGTGGGGGGTGTGGACAAGCTGATCCAAGGCATTGGAATTTATGAATTCCAGAAAACGTTGAGCGAATGAGTTGGTACACGGGTAGTTTTCCCAGTTGATGGTGGGGTAGATGAAATTGCCCATAATTAAGGCATTGGGTTGTACCTTAATATTTTCCAGTATCTTAAGAAATGAAGAGTGGGAATCCTGGGGCATGGTGGGTGATCTGTAACAAGCTACAACCTGGACTGCAGTCTTGCTCGGTGTTAGCTGCAGTTGGATAATTTCGGATCCATTACGTTGAGCAACTGGCCTGGAGGTGTGGACATCCTTAATGAATATGGACACGCCTCCACCTTCAGTGTATCGGTCCAGGTTAGGTGGCCGAAAATGTGGTATGAATTACAGCCTGGTAATGCAGGGGTGCTCTCTGGAGCCTTGAACCAGGTCTCTGTCACTGCACAGATGTCGATGTTCTCCATTTTAAGGAGTGCCTCGAGTGAGTGCATTTTGAGGTTTAGACTTCTAGAGAAGCATTACCCTCAGAGTTTGCTTGCTTGCACTTGTTATGGTGGTGAATTTAGCATTTGAACCTTGCCTAAATAGGCACTACAGGGGTGGCAAGAGCCTTAGCCAGTATCCAGAATCCCAGGGGCGACAGGTGCAGGCCATCTCTGGCAAAGTATCATGGTCTGGCGACCATGTTGTCCCAGACAGACAGATACTGGATCCCCTTAGAATGACACCAGAAGCTTAGCCAATTGTTGAAGTCAATCATTTTGTCCTTGTACTGTGGTATCATTCTGGGCGATGGCAGGATGCTACTCAGGGCTAGGGTCATACCTGCCTGGGCTACAAGATCAGAGAGCTCCTCCATGTCTCTTTTCATGTAGTCCAGGGAGGTACGTCTCAGGTCATTCACACCAGCATGGACAATGACAGAATCGTATTTGTACTTGTTGTGGAGTGACCTGAGTGTGTGCGTTATGTGACAGATTCTGGCGCCTGACAGGCAGCTGACAGTAACTTTCTCCTTGTTTAGCCTGGTGAGTGGGACATCAGTGTGCCTGACTACAGAGTCACCTATGACTAGTGTGTTGAGTACGTTTTGCCTTATGGGCTGAGGTTGAGAGGCACACTGATTTTGTGGGCTATGTGTCATTTTGGTAGTGTTGGGGGGTGGTGGTTGTCCGCGTTTCAGCTTGGGAGGTCTCCGTTGCTTGGGCAGATTTTTATTGAGCGCCTCCGTGAATGTGGGTGTGTGCTTTGTGTTTCTATGTGTGGGTTTTGGTAGTGTGGGTTTTGAAGGACTGTGTGTTAAGTGTGGTGTGGTGCAGGTGTTAACCTTCTCCTCTTGACTGTCTAGTCCAGTCTTGCCTGGAGAGAGCTTGGTTTCCAGTTTGGCTATATAAGTGCATCTCTCACACGTTGTACTGTCGGGTGGTAGGAGGAGAGGGTTGTCAGTGTACATGAGGTAATTGCTACATTGCCCCAAAATGCCCAGATTCATCAGGTGGGACAGGAGAAAACACTGGGAGCTGAGCCATGGACATGCCTGGATAAGTGATTATTAATTAACGTACTAAGAACTGTTTTCCTCTTGACAAGTGAGGAAAGCTGAGTGCTGTAGTAACTTGTAGTTTATTTAGTGCTTACAACGAGTTCTGAGTAAGTGCTGAGCACAAGGAAACAGTTATGAGTGCTGAAACTAAAAAACTGCCTAGTTCTAGCTAAAACCAGCTAGTTTTAGCACCACTTCCAAGAACAGAAGCAGGCCACGGCCTGTTTGATGATCCACAGTCTTTGCTCAAATGATGCGCGGGTCTGCAGGCTTGTAGCCTTTTTCTGGCAGATGCCTCGAATAGCAACCAGACCTATCAGGTATGTTAAGCACAGACACTCACTGTCCAACCAGAAAGAGTCAGGAATCAATGCACTCTGCTCCTACTCTCACCAGGATTCGAATATAAACACAGATTCTAAGCTGTCATCTATAAAGTAGTTATTAAGCTTTCTGGTGATCAGTAGTCTCCAGGAAATAATTTAACTGCACTCCTTCTCTCACCAGGAGAAAACAGAAACACTAACCCCAAGATGACTATGGAGAGGCAGAATGTGGGCCATACAATAACCGGTGGTCTTGCAATAGATGCTTAAAGGTAAGATGAAAAAAATGGTTTATCCTAAACACTGCAGTGTGCACTACAGCAGATAAATGTGAAAGTAGATAATTTAAATTTTACCTGTCTAAAAGTTAAGTTTTAGTGGAGAGTCACTATTTTTTAAAACAGCAAGACAGATTGAAAGGGGGTGGTCACTTCTGTATTCTGGCACAACGGAATACAGTAGGATGGCCAATAAATTTAAATAGTTGAAGGGGAGTGATTTCATAAAATGAAAATTTTGTGCTTACACACACCAGCCAGTAAAAGCAGAGAGAAAATGAGATATATGGTCAAATTAACATAAGGGGCAGGCAACTAGACAGTGGTGTTTAAGAACACAACAGTATCTGGGTGGGAAAAATTTCTGTCTGACTCACAAGAGACAGGCTGTGGTCTCTATTCAAGTTTTAGTACGCAGTTAAAAGCAGAATACAACTAAAACACAGTGTAAAGAAAACAAATCACAGTATACAAAATAGAAAAAGCAATAAAGTAATAGAAAACACAATAAATAAAAAGCAAACTAACCTTTCCCACACAGCAAACTGTAGCAGAATCTGGGTGAGTCTTTCCAGTAAAGCCTCAAGCATATACACAAAGGAGATAGGAGATATCATCAGAGGATGACCTTTGGGACCCTTATGACTCCTCTAAGTCAGTGTCCGAGGTGATAGACTCATCAGGGGAGCCTACATGCTTCCTCTTGCATGTTTTTTACCAAGGAGGCTCCTCAGAAGGGTATTCTGGGAAGGTATTGGAAGAATGGGGACACCCCCCAGGAGGGGGTACCTGAGGCTGCGGATCTCTGCTGTCCTGTGGATAGGATGGCACCAAGACAGAGTCCGGTGCTTTTGGGGGAAGAACATCAGTATCCTTGCGCAGAGCTGTAGATTTGGACAGCACGCTCCTCATCATCTCGAAGGCCAACTCCTCCGGTTCCGAGGACACCACAGGTTCCGAAGAGGCAGAGGTAGCCCTCGGTTCCAGGGAAATCAGCTCCAAAGCTGATGTAGGAACCAAGCCGACGCACCGAGAGCTAGGCTCGGGTCTGAGATCTCCCTCGGGGCCGACTGAACTTCGGCTCCTTGACAACACAAATGGCACCGAGAGTGCCGGAGCAGATACTGGTTTTGGTAAGGCCTCTATGGGGGTGCTGGAGCCAAAGTTTCTACTACAAGCGGTACTGGATGTTCTGGCTCCAACAGACCAGTATGGCTCGGAGGAGGAACAGTGGAGGATGTAAAAGGTTTGGACGGCTCCTAAGCCAGCTGGGCCACAGCCAAGAGCAAATTTGCCAGCCGTGTCGCCTTCAAAAGTCTGCGCACCACCCTCTCCACATCTTCATCCAATAGTTTGCTCCTAGAGGACCTAGAGGAAAGGGTTGGCGAGTGAGATCTCTGTAAAAATAGGAGATCTCAAGGTAGGGGAGACTGGAGGAATATCTGTAGACCGGCTCGGAGTTGAAAGGTCCTTTTTTGGCTCAGAAGTTCCTGGGGCCGATAATAGGCTCATCAATGCTAATAACCTCAGTCGACACCGAAGGTAGTGGAGCCGATGAGGTGGAAGTCTTAATAGTTTTAGATATTTTTTCTGGAGGTTCAGACTCTCTCAGGACACTATAGATGGCCTCTTAGCAGTTTTTTCCTTTTGACTAGAGGAAGACTTTGCAGATTGAGAGGATGAAGGACTACCTAAAGCTTCCTCAAAAGATGGTTTTATGAAACCTTTTCAAATAAGCTTGTTTTTCCTTTCTTGAAGGATTCTAGAGCTAAAAGCATGATAAAAAGTACAGATCTCTTGTAAGTGAATGGCCCCTAAACATTAGACACACAAAGTATGTCCCGTCAGTTATGGACATTTTTTGATTACATTTTTGGCACTTCTTAAAACCTGAAGGTTTATGATCCTTTTCTTTACCTTTAGAGACATACTAGACAACTCTAGCAGAAGATGACACAGAAAAACAATAGAAGGGGATTTAGCTAGATCCCCTAACTTAAACAGAACACAGCTAAAGGGGCGATAAAAACAAACCACAAAAAGGGAGAAGTAATAGGAGGACAGGACTAGGTCTTCTAACTTAAATGGTCCTAGCCCTGCTAAAGCACAAGAGAAAGCAACAGTATAATAAGAGGACTAGGTCCTCTAACTTAAACAGGGTTAGCCCAATGAGAAATGCGGGAAAAACACACAAGTAGAAAAGTCCTCAAGGAAAAATGAACTTTGCTATCAGAGAAACACGCCACACCAGAAACCAGTTAGTTAAGCTACCTACGCTTAAACACAGATATACACACGCATAGGAAAATCCAAATACCAATCGGAAAATGGACTAAACTAGAAATACCTCAATAGCAAATACTCTATATAAATTAACTCCTAAGGAACGGATATACAGACTGCCACCTCAACCAAGGAAAATAGGCCAACTCCGACAACAGGAACCACAAAACTCTCTGTGTGCACTTGAACCCTTTATTGATGACAGTTTACCTAGGTTTTGTCTCTATTTCACAGACTTCTTCAGAACTACCACCTCATATAACACACTTCTTTATATACCCACCCACTCCAATTAAAACATTCAATTAATTAAACAAATAACATTTCAATTAAATATTAAAATGACTCTCCAATTATATAAATGTTAGTAAAAATTCTCTAAATGCATAAAGTGTGTAATTAAATACATACACTTATTTTATACATAAGATATCTGTTCCATTTTAATAAATAATCAATTATATATAAAAATGAAATGTGCTAAAAACCTTTTTTTTTAAATTATTCAGCATAAACATTAAATTCACTATGAAGGCATCAAAATATCATATGAAAGCATCACAGTGACATTCAACACTGAAATGTGTTTTAAGGTACTTATATCTAAACTTTCATTTATGTTTCAATCTAAAAATGTGCATTGAATAAACTACTTAATCGACACTTAACCTAAAATATGTTTTAACTTTGAATTATACTTATATTTTCATTTATACCTGGGAAGGTGGTAGCATCCAGTCTCAATTGCCATTTCATTTCACAAATGTCTAAATGTACATCAAGAATGCCACCTTGGTTATCTTTTTTAATTTGCTGAATAACACAAAACTTAAATTCATGTCCTGGATGCTGTCCAATATGCTTAGCTAATGCATTGGTGTTTTTCGTGTGTCTAATATCTAAAACATGTTCACTTATTCTTTCTCGTATACTTCTACATGTTTTTCCTATATAAAATGTGGTTCATTGACCACATTTTGCTAAATAAACCACATTTTTACTGTAACAATCAAAGTGTCCTTTGATTTTAATGGGCACTTCTGTTACAGTAATTTTACTACCGATGGTTAAGATATACCTGCACAAACTGCATCTTCACTATTTGAAATTACTCTTTTGTCGGCTTGTACCACTACTATTGTTATACTGGATGTCTATCTCCAAAAGATTTTTAAAAGACTTGTCTTTTCTAAACACATTTTTTGGGGGCATCCCTATTTTCCCACTTACATTGTTATCCAATCTTAATCTCCAGTTTTTCTGTATAATATTCACAATATAGTCTGTGTCATAATTATATGTAGTTATAAAATATAGCTGCTGTTTTTTCTGCTTTCTATCCCTTCGTGTAGTATTTATTTGCATAGTTGTTCCCATAGTCTCTTTAGCATTTGTTTTTAATATAGCCTCATAAATACCATTATTTCTTTTGAAAATAACTTCGTCCTTAATAGACTCACATAATACAATGGGGTACCCTCTTCTAATAAACATGTTCATTATAAAATATAACTCCTCAATAAATTCTAAATGTTCTTTTACTATTCTGGCAGCTCTAACCATTTGACCTTTTACTATTGTTTTTTTTTTCTGATGGCTAGGGTGCCAGCTCTGGTAATTTAAATAAGAATTAGAAAAAGTGGCCTTTCTATATATTCCAGATGTTAAGCAACCTTTTTCTTGGTCAACTTTTAAGTTGACA
Source organism: Protopterus annectens (assembly GCF_019279795.1). NCBI lineage: Eukaryota > Metazoa > Chordata > Ceratodontiformes > Protopteridae > Protopterus > Protopterus annectens. The sequence continues at coordinate 114,274,552 of NC_056744.1, forward strand.
TCCAAGTAAGACAATTCCACTTTGCTAAATTCATAAGTGAATTTAAGAAACTCCACAGTGTTAATATATTGTATAAATGCTTTCAAATTTTCAAGACTTCCTTCCCAAATTATGAAAATATTGTCCAAAAAACGGGTATATTGTTGGATAAATCTATTATACTCACTAGTAAAAACATATTCCTGTTCCCAGAAGGACATTACATAGTTGGCGTATATGGGGGCACAAGCAGCCCCCATAGCTACACCAGTAACTTGTTTGTAAAAATGACCTTCAAAAAACAAAATTATTCTTTAAAACAATTTCCATAAGTGTCACAAATACATTTATGCTATCTTGTTTGTAAATGCCAATTTTAACTCATTGACTTTCCAGCCATTCCAATCCTATTTCATTAGGAATAACTGAAAATAAATTGCATACATCAATAGTGAGAAGAATAGTATGTTCTTTAATACTGACGCCGTTCAACTTGTGTAAAAAGTGCCAGGAGTCTTTGGTTATGTATTCAAATTTTTTTCAGCCCTCTTTGCAAATGATAATCAAGATATTTACTAATAAAACATGTTTTATTTCTTTTGCCATCAACTATGGGCCTAAACTTAATATTATTTAATCCTTTATGTAATTAGGGTATACCAAATATATTACTAACCATAGGATGATCATTTTTCAAATAGCTATGGTCTATTTCGCTTATCTGCCCTTGAAATAATAAGTCATCTATCAATAAATCTATTTTAGAATAGGCCACATGGATTTCATTTAAATTGCTTTCTTTATAAGTGTCCTTTGCTAACATATTAAACATGTGGTCTATATAATAATTTTTGTCCATAATCACCATATCATTGCCTTTATCCGGCTTCATAAACCGAATATCCCTATCGCTTGTAAGATTCCGCAACAATTTTACCGCCTCTTTACTCAAATTCCTATTGCCATCGCTGTCAATGAAGCTTTTTTTCTTTTTCATGTGCTCCCTTATATCTAATTCACAGGCCTTCTCGAACAGAGCTACCATAGTATTGGCAGGGGGATTAAATTTACTTGGTTTCCTCAAGGTACTCATATTCTGTCCATCATCTCCTGTAAATCACATTCTAATATTCATTTTACGAGTTAACATTTTTAAGTCAACTAACGTTTCCGTTAGCTTACCTCTCCTACCCGGAATGAATGTAAAGCCCTTTGACAATAATTCGGCATGCTCTACCCCAAATTCTTTGCTAGAATAATTATATACTTTGTAATCCCCATACATATTGGAGATTGTAACAGGGTCACTGAACGCTGTAAAACATTGTGCTCCTTGTATAACATCTATAATACTACCAAATTCAGCATTTTCGCTGATACTAAAAAAATTAACAATGGTATTATCCACATTTGTCTCTTTACATACCTGATGCATATTGTTAGACAGCACTAATTCAAGGTCATTTAAATTTAAATTTACATTGTTAAAGTCACCAATATCTGAATGCAAAAGTTCATGATAGCGGACAATTTTATTCACTGTTGCACTTTCCGTCTTGCTAACTTTTGAAGTTAATCCAAAGGAACATAACGAATCCAAATTAATAGAGTTACTACAGTCCGAATTTGAAAATGAGTCAGGCATTGCATAAACACTTACTTGTAGCAACAGGTCAGTCAAATTTTCTATCTCCATCCTGTTTGAATGTTGTTATGGAATTTTTGCTGGTAGTTCCACTTTTTTGGCCTAGCTCCTTGTTGTACAAATGACTCGTTCTCCTCCCTTCTCGGCGGCTGCCCATTCTGCCTACGATTGCGCAACCTCTCTGATCGTCTGGGACCTCCCTCTAAAGGGTGCTCATCCTGTTGAAAGCTGTAATTGTAGTCACTACGCTGTGTTGTCATTTCCTGCCCCATTCGCTCCTCCTCATTGGCCGTAGCTCTTTGGTGACTATGGTTACCCTTAGATAATGGATACACCCTTTTGTAGCAATATTCATCTGTATCCCTTGCAATTTTATGTAACTTCCTCTGAAAAATGATGTTACAACTACTATCAATACTACTTCGCATGTTTTTATAATTTGTTTGATAATGTCCAAAATTTAAGTCACTCACAATGGTCTCATTTTCTTGCCCCAGTTCACTCATTTGCCGGGCTATCACCTGGTCATTATATTTAATCATGATTTTCATCAACCTCAAACCTGTCCGGTCAAATAACTGGTGTACTTCTTCTATCATTTCTCCGTTTCCTTGTATACCATTCGGATATCTCCATGATCGCAAACCTCGTGGCACCAGCCCTAATTCTACATTTCTAAGCAAATATCCATTTTCCATTTGTAATTTTTTCATACCCTACAGCTTCTTTTCAAATTCCTTCAAACGCTCAGTTAAAGTCATATTCACTCTCATAGCCATACCTACTTTGCTCTTCGGATCTTGTTGGAAATTAAAATTGTTAGTCTTCCATTGTATCTTGTCAAGCTCCACTTCCACATTGCAAGCGTTATTAATCGTACACCTACCCCCATTCTGCACTCGTGTTCCAGCATTCGCCTCGTTTAACTCAGATCCAGGAGTATTGACACTCGGGGTGGGCTGAGTTAATGGAATACCCAAGCTGCCAAAAACATTGTTCTTACATGCAGACTGCTGTTGGTCTACCAGCGATTTGATCTGCGGCTGTATGCTCAGACAGCTGCTGGTTAATTTGAATAAGTAATTCCATAATGTCAGAGTTAGAGTCAGAATTTTCCATGCCAAACAACAAACAAATGAACTCCTAAGGAACGGATATACAGACTGCCACCTCAACCAAGGAAAATAGACCAACTTCGACAACAGGAACCACAAAACTCTCTGTGTGCACTTGAACTCTTCATTGACGACAGTTTACCTAGGTTTCGTCTCTATTTCACAGACTACTTAAGAACAACTACCTTATGTAACACACTTCTTTATATACCCACCCACTCCAATTAAAACATTCAATTAATTAAACGATTATTAACATTTCAATTAAATATTAAAATGACTCTCCAATTATATAAATGTTAGTAAAAATTCTCTAAATGCATAGTGTGTGTAATTAAATACATACACTTATTTCACACAAGATATCTGTTCCATTTTAATAATCAATTATATAATAAAAATGAAATGTGCTAAAAAACTTTCTTTAAAAATTATTCAACATAAACATTAAATTCACTATGAACGCATCAAAATATCATATGAAAGCATCACAGTGACATTCAACACTGAAATGTATTTTAAGGTACTTATATCTAAACTTTCATTTACGTTTCAATCTAAAAATGTGCATTGAATAAACTACTTAATCGACACTTAACCTAAAATATGTTTTGACTTCAAAATAGGAACTATACTTATATTTTCATTTATACCCGGGAAGGTGGTAGCATCCAGTCTCAATTTGCCCAGATGATGCACGGGTCTGCAGGCTTGTAGCCTTTTTCTGGCAGGTGCCTCAAATAGCAACCAGACCTATCAGGTATGTTAAGCACAGACACTCACTTTCCAACCAGAAAGAGTCAGGAATCAATGCACCCTGCTCCTACTCTCACCAGGATTACAATATAAACACAGATTCTAAGCTGTCACCTATAAAGCAGTTATTAAGCTTTCTGGTGATCAGCAGTCTCCAGGAAATAATTTAACTGCACTCCTTCTCTCACCAGGAGAAAACAGAAGCACTAACCCCAAGATGACTATGGAGAGGCAGAATGTGGGCCATAAAATAACCGGTGGTCTTGCAATAGATGCTTAAAGTTAAGATGAAAAAATGGTTTATCCTAAACACTGCAGTGTGCACTAGAGCAGATAAATGTGAAAGTAGATAATTTAAATTTTACCTGTCTAAAAGTTAAGTTTTAGTGGAGAGTCACTATTTTTAAAACAGCAAGACAGATTGAAAGGGGGTGGTCACTTCTGTATTCTGGTACAACGGAATACAGTAGGATGGCCAATAAATTTAAATAGTTGAAGGGGAGTGATTTCACAAAATGATAATTTTGTGCTTACACACACCAGCCAGTAAAAGCAGAGAGAATGAGATATATGGTCAAATTAACATAAAGGGCAGGCAACTAGACAGTGGTGTTTAAGAACACAACAGTAACCAGGTAGGAAAAATTTCTGTCTGACTCACAAGAGACAGGCTGTGGTCTCTATTCACGTTTTAGTATGCAGTTAAAAGCAGAATACAACTAAAACACAGTGTAAAGAAAACATCACAGTATACAAAATAGGAAAAGGCAATAAAGTAATAGAAAACACAATAAATAAAAAGCAAACTAACCTTTCCCTTACAGCAAACTGTAGCAGAATCTGGGTGAGCCTTTCCAGTAAAGCCTCAAGCATATACACAAAGGAGATATCATCAGAGGATGACCTTTGGGACCCATCTGATTCCTCGAAGTCAGTGTACGAGGTGATAGACTCATCTGGGGAGCGTACATGCTTCCTCTTGCATGTTTTTTACCAAGGAGGCTCCTCAGAAGGTTATTCTGGGGAGGTATTGGAAGAATGGGGACCCCCCCAGGAGGGGGTACCTGAGGCTCCGGATCTCTGCTGTCCTCTGGATAGGATGGCACCAAGACAGAGTCCGGTGCTTTTGGGGGAAGAACATCAGCATCCTTCCGCAGAGCTGTAGATTTGGACAGCATGCTCCTCATCATCTCGAAGGCAGACTCCCCCGGTTCCGAGGACACCACAGGTTCCGAAGAAGCAGAGGTAGCCCTCGGTTCCAGGGAAATCAGCTCCGAAGCTGATGTAGGAACCGAGCTCAGCCGAGCCGACGCACCGAGAGCTAGGCTCAGGTCTGAGATCTCCCTCTGGGCCGACTGAACTTCGGCTCCTAGACACCACAAATGGCACCGACAGTGTCGGAGCAGATATTGGTTTTGGAAAGGCCTCATGGGGTGCTGGAGCCAAAGGTTCTACTACAAGCGGTACTGGATGCTCTGGCTCCAACAGACCAGTATGGCTCGGAGGAAGAACAGTGGAGGATGTAAAAGGTTCGGACGGCTCCGAAGCCAGCTGGGCCAGAGCCAAGAGCAAATTTGCCAGCCGTGTCGTCTTCAAAAGTCTGCACACCACCCTTACCACATCTACATCCAATAGTTTGCTCCTAGAGGACCTAGAGGAAAGGGTTGTCGAGTGAGATCTCTGTAAAAATAGGAGATCCCAAGGTAGGGGAGACTGAAGGAATATCTGTAGACCGGCTCGGAGTTGAAAGGTCCTTTTTCAGCTCAGAAGTTCCTGGGGCCGATATAGGCTCATCAATGGTAATAAACTCAAGTTGACTCCGAAGGTATTGGAGCCGATGAGGTGGAAGTCTTAATAGTTTTAGATATTTTTTCTGGAGGTCCAGATCTCTCTGAGGATACTATAGATGGCCTCTTAGCAGTTTTTTCTTTTTGACAGGAGGAAGACTTTGCAGATTGAGAGGATGAAAGACTACCTAAAGCTTCCTCAAAAGATGGTTTTATGAGACCTTTTCAAATAAGCTTGTTTTTCCTTTCTTGAAGGATTCTAGAGCTAAAAGCATGATTAAAAAGTACAGATCTCTTGTAAGTGAATGGCCCCTAAACATTAGACACACAAAGTATGTCCCGTCAGTTATGGACATTTTTGATTACATTTTTGGCACTTCTTAAAACCTGTAGGTTTATGATCCTTTTCTTTACCTTTAGACATACTAGACAACTGTAGCAGCAGATGACACAGAAAAACAATAGAAGGGGATTTAGCTAGATCCCCTAACTTAAACGGACCACAGCTAAAGACGCGATAAAAACAAACCACAAAAAGGGAGAAGTAATAGGAGGACAGGACTAGGTCTTCTAACTTAAATGGTCCTAGCCCTGCTAAAGCACAAGAGAAAGCAACAGTATAATAAGAGGACTAGGTCCTCTAACTTAAACAGGGCTAGCCCAATGAGAAATGAGGGAAGAACACACAAGTAGAAAAGTCCTCAAGGAAAAACGGACTTTGCTATCAGAGAAACACGCCACACCAGAAACCAGTTAGCTAAGCTACCTACGCTTAAACACAGATATACACAGGCGTAGGAAAATCCGAATACCAATCGGAAAATGGACTAAACTAGAAAGACCTCAATAGCAAATACTCTCTCTCTCTCTATATATATATATATATATATATATATATATATATATATATATATATACATATATATAAGCTAATAAACAGCCGATAAAAAGGCTGAACAAGAGAAATCTAAGGTACCACTATGGGATACCAATAAACACACACACAGGCCTGCAGAAAAACAATGGCCAAAACTGCTGACAAAACAGCGAAACTATTAAATAACACCTTATATTCACTAATATGTGAAAACTAGTATACTAACTATATTCTAAGTATTTTCTAACTAATCCAACTATATACCAAGTATAAGTGCAAGAAAAACACACAGACGAAAAAGTTCACTTAGCCACACCAAGAAGAGCACTTCTGAACTCGTAAAACGGCAAACAAGATCTGAGGGATTGATACCACTGCATTTTGGGATACCTACCTTGCCTCGAGCAAACAGAGACTTCGAGCTTTTGTAATCGGCCGAGAACCCACATGTACGAATGAAGGCAAGATAGGACAACATAGCATCCCCTTTTAGAAAGGCCTGACAAAGGTTGGAAGTGGAAAGGATAGAGGGAAAACCAACTCCCCTCCCCACATGGTAATTCGTGATGGCCGCAAGTTGCATCTTTATGGTAGAAAAACTAGCTCCCATTCTGAAAAAGTGAGTTAAGGAATCTAAGAACGTCCGAGACTGAAACCGAAAAGGGGTCAATATTCCTTTGCAAGGCCTACATGGAAAACCTCTTCCACTTGCTACCATATATTTTCTTGGTGGAGGGCTTTTGAAAGGCAAGAATAATTTTACAGACTGGGGAAGCTAGCCTGGACTTTAGCAAAATCATTGGAAGTGGAGAAACCCAAGCAGTTAGTTTGAGGGATCTGTGACTAGGAATCTGTCGTTCTGACAGATGGGAAATCAGATCCTGTCTGGGACCCAGTATCCATGGAGGATATCTGCTGTGAGACCACAGGAAGGGAAACCATACATAACAAGGCCAGTGAGGGTCAATGAGGATTAGATTAGTCTTCAACCTATTGGCTTTCTGTAGAACTCTGGGGTAAGGGGAATTGCAGGATAAGCATAAAGGAGACCTGGAGGCCAGTCATGGACTACAGCATCCATTAGTCACTCCCCGCAGAGGGGATCAGAGCAAAGTACTTGCTGCACTTGTTGTCCAGGGAAGAAGCAGAGAAGTCACAGCAAGACTGGCCCCAACGGCTGAATATTTGCTTTGCCACTGACTGGTTCAGGGACCACTCGTGAGGACTTAATATCGATCTGCTTAAACTGTCTGCCAGAAGGCTGGATTCCCCCGGAATATGCGTTGCAATGAGAAAGCGGTTTGAAGTGATCGCCTATTTCCAAACTCTCATGGCATCTCTGCAGAGCAGGTAAAGAATTGGTTCCCCCTGCTTAATGATGTACCATACCACCAAAATATTGTCTGTCATAATTGCAACTGTCCCCAGAGGAAGGCAGTCCTGGAAGGCTTGCAATGTGAGAACCACCACCCTCATCTCCCAGATGTTTATGTGCAATTTGATCTCTGTGGAGGATCACTTGCCTTGGACCATCTTTCTATGAAAATGCCCCACCCCCAACCGGGAGGTGTCCGCGGTCACCACTGCCGGGGGAGGGGGGGGCAAGGGTCTGCTGAGATGAAGGTCGTCTGTAAGCATCCACCATTGCAGGTGACGCCTGCAAATCAGAGTAAGCCTGACCAAGGTTGAGGCTGATAATAGGTCGCACCAAATAGACCACTGTATTGCCAGGGTCCAGTGCAGAACTCACATGAAAAACCTGGCTAAGGGCACTAGAATAATGGCAGCTGACATGGAACTTAGGGCCATGAGGACTAAGCGAGCTGGAGGAGATGGAGTATCTAGTAGACACTGAACCTGCTGTCTGAAGAGATCCTATTCTCTGTAGAGGTAGGGCTGCAATCTGGGTGATTGTGTTCAATTGTATCCCAATAAATTTGATATCCTGTACTGAGGTCATTTTGGATTTTACCACGTTCACTGTGATTCCCAGGTGGCAGAACAGGTTCAGCATAACCTGAATCACCTGGAGTAGTTCATGCCTTGTGGGTGCCATTAGCAGCCAATCGTCCAGGTAGGGAAACTCCAGGAATCCTTGCAGATGGAGGTGGACTGCAAGTACTGCCATGCACTTAGTGAATGCCCGGGGGGGGGTGGGTGTAGTGGTGAGGCCAAAGGGCAGTGCTCTGAACTGGTAATGACAGGCCCCCAGCCGGTAGTGGAGATATCTCCTGGAACGCCTGTCTATTTTGACATGATAGTATGTGTCCTGGAGATCTACAGAGCGCATCCAGTCATCCTTGCACAGCAGGAGAAGAATGGACTGTACAGTAACTATGCGGGACTTTGATTTCTTGACAAACAGATTCAGACTGCTCAGATCTAGGATGGGTCAAAGGTCTCCCATCTTCTTTGGCACCAAAAAGAAGTGTGAGCAAGTTTCGCATCCCAGTTGTTTGGCTGGGACTCGCTGGATGACTCTTTCGTCTAGAAGTTTTTGTACTTCTAGAAGGGCACGCTTCCTCTGACTGGGTGGCACAATGAGGAGACACTCCTCGGTGCTGGAAGAAGGAAGGGAAAAGGGAATATAGTAACCTCCGGAAATTATGTTTAACACCCAGGTGTCATTTGTTAGGACTGTCCAGGATTCTGGGTGTAAGGATAGTCTTCCGCCGACTGCCTCCAGAGTAGGACAGTCGGACAGCGCCGCAGGAGTGCTGAATGGAACTGTTACAGGAGGGTTCTCTGAAGCCCTGGATTTGTGGACCCACTCTCCCTCTAGGACGACATCTACTATTGAATCCTCTCCCTCTGTCTGTAAAAGAGGATTCGTTTTGCGAATCAGGAAAGGCCCTTGGGATTTACGGAACCACATCTTCTTCCCGCTCCTCTGGTTCCTGGAAAAGGTACACTGGGGGGAAGAATTTACGGCAGATAAGGTCTTGCCCTCCTGTTCGCTGTGGGAAAGAGTCTCCTTAACTGACTGTCCAAACAAGGAGGAACCATCAAAGGGGGGTGTTAATAAATGACACCTTAGAGGGGTCTGCAAACCTGCACAGTCTCATCCAGGCATGTCTCCTGAGGGCTATGCCTGAACCAGCCGCTCAAGGGTTTCCCTCCACCGCATGGGATATTAACATCATTGAGGAGTTATCAATAGAAGCCATAGTGTTCAGTTGGGTGGAAATCTTTCTGAAGTTTTACTCTGACAGAGACTGCGTCAGAGAGGTGGAGATTTCCTTCATCATCTCTCTCTGGAGGCACGTGAAGTGTGCTAGGTAATTCAATGCTTTCAGTGAAAAAGTGGCTGAGGCATATACCCACTTTCCGTGGCTGTCCTAGGGCAGGGACTAGTTGTTCAGGGGGTGAACAGTAGAACTCTGTTCAGCAAGCTCTTTTTTGTTGGCTGTCAACACCACAATGGCATCAACCGGGACACCTTTACTCCAGAAGAGACTATCCTGAGGGGGGAGGGAGGGTTAGGATACTTATCCACAAGCTTTGGGATTGGTTCCATGGTGTCCGCCTCCTTCCAAGCCCGGCGGGTGATGAGGTTAATAAAATGATCCACCAGGGGAGTGACCCAGGATGTAGCTGGTCTCATCCCAAATGTCTCCAGGAACAGTGACTCCTCCTAGACAGGGGTCTGGGAAGACCAACCACCCTTTTGTTTCAGGATTTCTAAGATATCTCCAAAGGAGATATAACTGGGTGGAGACCAGGGGGACCCTTCCCCTTCGAAGTCAGGGTCCTCTGTCAGTGACTCCAAATAGAGTCCAGGTGCTTCCTCTTGCAACAATGCTTCTGGGGGACCCCTTGCTGAGAGGAAGTCTGGAGGCTCTCCAGAAGGGGCTAACCATGGATTAGACAGATGGGAGCAAAGCTTTGATCCACAGGGGATTGGGTAGGGCCTGGCGGAGGATGGACCATGTCTCTTCGTGTCAAGAAAGCCCTCTATGTCACCTGGAATGCTGAGGATGCCGGGAGAAAGTACAGTTGTGTACACTTACCATAAATGTAGATGTTCGAGTGTATTCACTGTTGCAGTCATTACATTTGGGTAATCCTGCTGGCAGGTTGCCCTCAGTCGGCCTGAATTCCAAAGTCTTGGATCCTGCGTCGGTTGCTGTCGCCCCTTCCCTGATGTCAGGTCGTCAGGGGTATAAAAGATGCAGCTGATGCCATTTTCTTCAGTTTTTCTTGCCCCAGATGTCAGGTGCCCCCAAAAGGGTAGGCTAGATATATATATATATATATATATATATATATATATATATATATATATATATATATATATATATATATATATATATATATAAAACATACATGCACCAAAATAAACTTTACCTTCATCTACAAGCAAATACACCACATAGGTTGTATAGATCAGAGAAGTAAAGATAAGTTCCAGCAGAAATAAGGGGGATGGCGGGTGGGTAACCTGGACTGCAACAGTGAATACACTCTAACATCTAAATTTATGGTAAGTGTACACAACTTTACTATGTTCTTCGTGTTTCACTGTTGCAGTCATTACATTTGGGTAGATTCCCAAAGCTATGGTTGGGAGGCTGGAGCTAAACAGCATTAGGAGTGGCTATGAGACACTGCAGTGGCAAAGCCTGCCCCGTATTTAGAGTAGAGTGGCAGATGATAGTGCTTTGTAAAGGTGTGCACTGAGCTCCAAGTAGCTGCCTCTAAAATGTCCTTGGTTGGTACTCCCCTGAGAAAGGCTGCTGAAGTGGCTGCAGGTCTGGTGGAATGTGGCCTAACGCCCTTATGCACTGGCTTACCATGGTTTAAGTAGCAGAAACGAATGCAGTGGCCTATCCACTTTGAAATAGTCTGCTTTGAGATAGCCTTTCCTTGTGATCCTGCAGCATATGCCACTAGTAATTGCTCTGTCTTTCTGAAATATTTGGTTCTGTCCAAGTAGAATCTAAGCTGTCTGTGTACATCCAAATAATGCAGAATTCTTTCCCCCTTGTTCTGTGGATTTGGATAAAAAGTTGGCAGATGAATGGTTTGGTTAAGAGCCACACTGGACACCACTTTAGGCATAAATGTTGGGTTTGTCCTAAAGGAGACCCTGTCTGGATAAAAAATGATAAAAGGTTCCACAGCCATGAGTGCCTGTAGCTCTGAAACTCGTCTTGCAGAAGTTATTGCTAGGAGCAGAGCTGTTTTCCAAGATAAAAACTTTATATCTGCAGTAGCAGCTGGCTCAAAAGGAGGCAGGGTGAGTTTTTCCAAGATGTAGTTGAGGTCCCATGCAGGCAGTGGTGATCTCCTTGAAGGCCTTAAATTTCTGGCTCCTCTGAGGTATTGTTTTAATAAGGGATGAGAAAAGATTGGTAGCTCTGCATTGTAATGGGCTGAAATGGCAGAGGCATGAATTTTAATAGATGAGAAAGATAGGCCTTTGTCTAGGATCTCAGTTAAGTATTGTAAAATCTGAGGAATATTTGGCACAGCTGTATCTGTTCCTTGTGCCTGGTTCCAAGCACAGAATCTCTTCTATTTTCCAGCATAAGATTTTCTAGTACTAAGCCTTCTGGCTTCCAAAATGACATCCATCACAGCTTTGCTGAGAGGTGTGTTTTGTATGACTACATTATTCGCCATGCTGCCAGGTTTAAAGTTCTGAGCTGGCTGTGCAGGATCTGGTTGTTTTGCTGGGATAGTAGATGCGGTACTTGAGGTAAGGTCCAAGCTGGGCATTAACACAAGCTCCTTAATATTGGGTACCAGTGCTGGTGGGGCCAGTCTGGTGCAATCAGTATCATCTTTGGCTTCTCCTGTCTGACCTTTAGGAGTACCTTGGGGAGGAGAGGAACAGGGGGAAAGGCATATACTGATAGGTGTTTCCGGCTGAAGGATAGGGCGTCCACTTTCCATGCTTGTCTGTGATAAATCCTTGTGCAGAATCTCTTTAGTTGGTAGTTGTGAGGGGAGGCAAACAGATCTATGTCTGGGGATCCCCATTTCCTTGTTATCATGCTGAAGACTTGTGGATCCAGCTGCCACTCGTGGGGATCCATGAGGTTTCTGCTTAGCTCGTCTGCCAGAGTATTTTTCCTTCCTGGCAGGAATTGTGCCTGGAAATGTACTTGTTAAGTCAATGCTGTGTCCCACAAAGTCATTGCTAGTCTGCAAAAGGGGTAAGAATGTCTGCTCCCCCTGCTTGTTTATATACCACATGACCGTGGTGTTGTCTATCTTTATCAGTAGTTGTCCTGGATGAAGTAGGTCCTTGAAGGCTGTACAGGGCATTTTGAACAGCTAGCATCTCTTTTTGATTGATATGTAGATGCATGTGGTTTGAGGTCCATGTTCCCTGAATGCATCTTCCTGCCATGTGTGCCCCCCAGGCATAATCTGATGCATCCATTGTTAGTGTCTGCCTGGCTGGGGGTAATGTGAATGGCTGTCCCTTGTTTTGGTGACAAGCCTTTGCCCACCATCGAAACTCCTGTTTGCAGGCAGGGAATGAGAGTAATTAAGGTTTCCAGGCTGTGGCAATGTTGAGTCCAAAGACTTTTTAGGTACCATTGAAGTTTCCTAATATGCAGTCTTGCATATGGAATTAATAGGATGCAGGATGCCATGAAGCCCAAAGCCTGCAGAATTTTTCTTGCAGATAACTGGGCCTTTGTTGCTAACATTTTGAAATAGGTAGTCAGTTGCCTTTGTTTGTCTGGCGTGAGATAAGCCATCTGGGCAGTTATAATTAAGCTTGCACCCAGGAATATTATTTCTTGAGAGGGTACTAGTTTTGATTTCTTTTCGTTGACTGTGTACCCTAGGCATGTTAGAAGTTTTTTCTCAAACGCCAGATGCTGTAGAAGGATGTCATTGTTCTCTGCTTGAATTAGACAGTCGTCCAAGTAAGGGTATATTTGTATTCCTCTTTGTCTGCAGAATGCAATTACTGGTGCCGGGCACTTTGTAAAGACCCTGGGCGCAGTAGATAAGCCAAAGGGCAGTGCAGAGAATTGGTAATGCATTGAGCCAGCCTTGAATCTGAGGTATCTTCTGCATATTTGTCTGATTGGGACATGCAGGTATGCCTCTTTTAGGTCTACAGTTACCAGCCAAGCGTTCTTGCCCAGCATGGGCAGAAGCTGCTGCAAAGTCAACATTTTGAATTTTGGTATATCCAGGTATGTATTCAGAATCGATAGGTCCAGTATTGGCCTCCAGGCCTTGTCCTTTCTGGGCACCAAGAACAGTCTTGAGTAAATTCCTTGCCCCCGCTCTTGCTGTGGCACTTGTTGAATGGCCCTCATGTCCATGAGGGATGAGACTTGTTTTTGTGCCTCTGCCCGTTGATTTTTTGGCAGATCTGGCCAGCCGTTTGCCTTTGGCAGGGTATGGAAATGGAACTTGTAACCTTGTGACACGATATTTAGAACCCACTTGTCCTGGGTTATAATGTGCCAATTTTGAGAAAAAAGTGCTAATTTTCCCCCTAAGGGTGCTGCCTGTAAATAAGTGCTTGGGGCAGGCAGGGGGAAGTCATTGGGACTGTTTTCTGTAAGGCTGTGATTTGTCTTCTCCACTTTTGGAGGTAGAAGCACCCCATTGCTTTGAGCTGTATGAACCTTGCGCCTGGGATCTGCCTCTAGGGTGTCTGGGTCTGCCCCTTTGAGGTCTGTCTGACACAGGAAAGGACCAATTCTTTGTTGGCCAGTATCTACTAAACCTAGGTGGCTGCACTTGTAAAAAAATATTTGACCGTTTGCATAGATTTAGCCTTGTCCTCCATTTTCTTCAACACCTCTTCTGCCTTAACACCAAACAAAGTATCATGCTGTAAAGGTGCATCTAATAATTTAACTTTAACATGCTCAGGCAGATTTTGTTCCTTTAACCAAGCGTGCCTTCTAATTACAGAACCTGTAACTGCATTGCAAAGTATGCTTTCCAACTTGTTCAGCTGCATGCACTATATCCTGCATTTCTTTGTTTTCTGCACATTCAGAGTTTAACAACATTTTCTGTTTAAGCAATGCCATGACATGCTGCTTGTATTTGAGCACATGAAACTGACAGTTTAAGGCCCTTATAGCCAAGGTAGCAGATGTGTAAACCTTTTTTCCCCATCTGTCCAGTGCCCTAGAATCCCTGTCAGAAGGGGTAGGGTTTTGCAGCGGAAGCTTTAACTCCATTGGGAACCTGAGAAATAGTTTCTGGGTCTGCAGCAGGGTTTTTAAAAAGGAATTTATGTGAGTCAGGAACCCTGTAATATCTGTCAGGCTTAACAGGAGCTGGAGGTAAGGAGTCAGGGGTAAGGCTAGACTCCAAAAACACATCATCGACAATGTCTAACCCAGGAGGGCTGGCAAGTGGCTTGTGCTGAGGTAGTAACAGGAAATCCCTGAGCCTCTTTTTAGATTCTGAAAAATCCTGGCTCTCCCAGTGGAAATTCTCACTCATGGCATGTAAGGTTTCCCCAAAGGAATAGTCCTCAGGAGGAGAAGCTGAAGGTATGGATTCTTTAGCATCAGAATCCTAATAGGGGGGAAAAGAATATTCCTGATCAGAAGAGGAATCAGAAGAAATGTAAACCTGATCTGAAGATTCATCTTGCCTAGGCCTCTTATCAGGAGGGGGATGGGAACCCCTGATCAAGGTAATCAAGTCTTCGGCCATTTTGATCATCTGTTTTTTGGGCATTGAGGCCTGTCCACGTGGCTCTTGAGTTTGCTTCTTTGCCTTTGAAGGTGCTTTAGTCTTTGCCTTTGAAGTCAGTTTAATGTGCAGATGTTTGGGTCTGAAAACACCCTCAGAAGCCGGTGCCTGCTTAGAGGCTCCGGACCCATCTGAAGGATTAGCATTTGAGGCTCCAATACCTTGAATTTCCAGCAACATGGCCGACTCCACGTGGGAGTCGGTAGCGGCCTGCGACTCTAAAGTAGCAGTCATCAGGGGCTGCGAAAGTGCCTCACTGAGAATCGGCGACTGGCTTAGGAGAAGCTTCGTCGTCGGTTTTGGGCTTCGGCTGTCTTTCTTTTTCTCTTTCTTTGCGTTTTTTGTGAACTTTGGTAGTTGGATGGCTTTCTGACATTTCTGGATAATTAAACCTGCGTCCAAAGTAGTTCAAAGCAAAATCATACCGACACTTAATAGTGCATTGGTTAAATCTAACACAAAACCGACAACCCAGAAAGTTATGATCGGGGCCTTGGCAAGGAATACAGTAAGAATGAAAGTCCTTATGAGGTATTTGCTTCCCGCAAGAAATACAATTATTAACTTTTTCCGACATCGGTTCTGGAGCAAGAAAAAAGTTTCCCCAACAGGGTACTTCGCTTTATAGAAGACTTCGGATCTGAAATTCGAACTCGAAAATCTCAGGAGTCGGCCGACCGGCACTTGCGAACAGATTCTGCTTCGGGCACCGCGCGGCAAGAAAGACTGAAGAAAATGGCGTCGGCTGCATCTTTTATACCCCTGAAGACCTGACATCATGGAAGGGGTGACAGCAACCGACGCAGGACCCACGACTTTGGAATTCAGGCCGACTGAGGGCAATCTGCCAGCAGGATTACCCAAATGTAATGACTGCAACAGTGAAACACGAAGAACATCCTACCCCCCACCATAGAGGCTGAAACACCTAAGGGAAAGAGACAAGCCCATCCTGGATTCAACATCACCATAAGGCACCATCCCCCGAGCTGTGGAAGGCTGAAATCCCCAGAAGAAGGGATGGATCTCAGATGGTGGAAGCCAACACCACCCGAGGACCCGGCACCAACAACTCGGATCTGGGACCCGCTGTGCTCTGATGGAATCAGGGCCAAGCCGGTCTGGGACACTGTCGGAGTCGGGGAGAGAGATATCCCATGATCCGATGTTAGTCCACTGGGAGAACTAGCCCTGCATCTTCGAAACCGAGGATTGGATCGGAGGAGGAGGCTGAGTTATCTGGGCCAGAGTTCTCACGGATCCATCATGGGGTTGGAGAAGGCAAAATCCCCAGCTGGATCTGGGGTTTGAGGAAACTCCTCATCATCTGGTCCATATTGGAGTGGGAGAGCAGAGAGGATCATGAAGACAGGGAGGAATGAGTTGACCAAACTGGTGACATGCTTTGCCAGGCAGTCTGAGCCAGTAAGGGGGGCTTGCTCCAGTGAGGAGTATGACTCCGAGATCTCAGATCCGGTCAGGTGTGAACTGGAGTCTGCTCCAAAGATGAAGAGCTGTGAATTCGGATGACTTCTGACAGCTCTGAGTGGCTGCTCAGACCCAAGGTCTAGAGATCCGGCAGAGCTGGAGGTTTGGCTGGCTCCGTCTCCCCTGGATCCAAGGGGCATTTCGAATACAGAGAGAAGCGAGGGTAGGAGGGATCCAATGTTAACAGATCTGAAAGCTTCCTATGCTTTTCTTCAGTAAAAGATGATGCCCCCGGGGAAGCAGAGTGGCACGCTTCTTTTGAACAGGAGTCTTAGTCCTCCTGTTGGAAGGGCACGGGGATTGAAGGCTGAACAGATGTTACACTGCATCTCAAAGTGCCCCGGACCCAATCAATAAATGCACCTCATGTGGGCATCCAATTGGGGAATATTATGCCCACAAGCGGCACATCTCTTAAAGCCAGAGGGTTTGTCCTGCTTGTCTGACATTTTGGAGAACTGCACTCACCAAAGCGCTACTCACACATGCACTCACAATCAACTACTCTACCACTAAATCCAAGAAAAAATCCAAATCTGTGGCAGAACACAAAAAATTCAGCAAACAACCACGAATAGCACTTTTAACAGGACTCCAAGAAATTAGCATCAAAAAGCTTTATTCTCCACTTTCATCCAAAAAAGGACTTCATCAGAGTGAAGGTATTTGTTTCTGATGAAGTCCTTTTTGGAGGAAAACAGAGAATAAAGCTTTTTGACATTAATTTCTTGGAGTCCTGTTAAAGTGCTATTCGTGGTTGTTTGCTGAATACTCTACCACTAAAGGGTACAACTAAAAAAAGAGGGAAAGCTTTTTTTTTTTTTTTTTTTGAAAGGAGAAAGAGAAATGGAAAGCGAGGAGGAGAAAACGGGAAGCGGGAAGGGCCCTAACGCCAGCAAAAAAACTGAAAGTTGGGTATGAGGATGGATCCGAAGACCCATTCGTGATGTATAATGAAATGGACAGCATCAGATCCAGATACAGTAGTCCATGAAAAGAAGACAAAAGTAGCACTGATCATTGAAATTGCCATACCCATTGACTACAGTGTCTTATTCACAGAGAGCCACAAAGTCACAAAATATCAGGATTTACAGGCAGAAATGAGGGCAATGTGGAAGGAGGATACCCAGATAGTTCCAATAGTAGTAGGAGCAATGGAGTCTTATAAAAAAAGAATTTACAGTCATACTTAGATATGTTACCGATATTTGTAACTGTATGAATTGTAGGAGGAGTCAATTCTGGGCACATTGCAGGTGTTGCAAAGAGCACTTCTGGCTAACAGAGATTGAAACAATATTAAGTTCATGAACTCTAATCATATTTTGACTCAGGAATGGGATCCATTCCCGTCACGGTATCACAAAGCCAAAAGACTTGGAAAAATTAAATATAAATAGCATTTCTATAACAGAGTCATAGCCACCATCCTATTAGTCTGTCAGTGGAGCTATCTCAGCAGGATGACA
Source organism: Protopterus annectens (assembly GCF_019279795.1). Lineage (NCBI taxonomy): Eukaryota > Metazoa > Chordata > Ceratodontiformes > Protopteridae > Protopterus > Protopterus annectens. The sequence goes on from NC_056744.1 coordinate 114,292,365, forward strand.
AGCTGAGGCATAGCTGGAGTAGTACTCCCAATACCTTCTCAAGCTGAAAGGAAAAACAATGCTAACTTGGCCAAAAAGGTGCAATTAGTAAGATGTTTTCCTCCCTACAGCAAGATATCAGCTGCCACTAGGTCGTCTTCTCATTCATTGGATCTGCTGGACCTGATCTGGATATGGATCTGGATGTAGGTTTTGAATGAATGGAGATACTCCTGAACCAGTCTGAAATAATCCTGCAAGTGCCACAACAAATGATTAGTTTTTTCTGTAAGTTTTAGTCTTATCCAACTAGAAACTGAAATGTCTGAGCGCATCCAATGATTGCAGTGTTCTTTTCCTTTGTTCTGAGGATTGTGCAGGAAGACATGCAGATTAATAGATGGGTTCAGTGAAAGCTCTGATACTACCCTAGGCATAAGGGAGGGGTTAGTATGCCGAGAACTTCTGTCTTTATGGAAAATGAGAAAAGGTTCTGTACACATAAGGGCGTGATGCGCAAAGATTCTCCTGGCAGAAGTGTGAGCAACCAGGGCAGCACACTTCCAGGTGGAGTACTTCATATCTGCAGAGGTTCAAGGCTCAAAAGGAGGAAGGATTAGACATTCTATGACATCACTTAAGTCCCAAAGAGGCACAGGGATACTTCTTGGTGGTCTCCAATGAATGATACCCCCTGATAAACTGTTTGATGGTATGATGAGAAAAGACTGGGGGGGGGGGGGTTGTAAAGGCAGCCAAGCGGAGATAGCAGAGCATGGATCTCTCTAGGAGCACAGTTATGCAAGTTCTACTTATCTGGAACAGAGGATGTTCGTAGAACATACTGACTTACTGGCATTTGGCTATTTGTGCCCGGCTACCCTACTCTGGCTGTCTACTAAAGTTCAGAGTCCCTCCCACTGCCTGTCTCTGGGTGTGATGGACCAATCACCTAGCAGTAAAGGGACTGCCTTACAGATTCACATACAGGATCATTTTAGTTTTCTAAGGACCAGCATCAAGAGAAGATGGAAACGAGCTTTGCGAACACCTACTGTTCCAATATAAAAACACTCACACACACAAATAAGTAAAGCCGCAGTAGCACTTAGTGGCCACCCAAACACCAAACTATGTGCATACATAAAGGGAGGGTGGGGACAGGTGTTACCAATAAGGCAGTGTGTGTTCTATGAACATATACTGTTACAGATAAGTAGGATTTAACGCAAATGCACTATGTTCAACTAACACGCCTTACTAGCATTCAGGTAGAATCCCAAAGCTAATCCAAATTGGGAAGAGAATGGACATGTGTTTAGGACTACCTGGAGAATGGTCCCAGCGAAGCCTGCTCTGGATCTAGAAAAGCCAACCACCTTGTAGTGCTTCATAAAGGTATGGACAGGGGACCAAGTTGCTGCCTCTAGAATACTTCTAGAGTCCACTCCTTTCCAATAAGCCACAAAAGAGGAAAAGGCCCTGATGGAATGCACCTTTACCTTGCTTGGATTCATTTTGCCATGCTGGGTGTAACAAAAAACAATACCAGAGGACATCAATGTGCTATGGTTTGAATGGCTTGTTTAGAGACAGGTTGACCCTTCTTTGCCTCTGTGTCAGAAATGCAAAGTCTTTCAAGCCTTCCTGAAGTTTTTTTTTTTCTGTCAAGGCAGCTGTTCCTGTATATCCAAGGTGTCACGTATCCTCTCTCCATTATTCTTAGGTTCTGGGAAGAACAGAGGGAGACTGAAAGACTTATTGAGAGTGACTTCTGAGACCACTTTCGGCACGAAAGAGGAGTTAGTGTATAACACATTCCTAGCCGTGTGGAAAACATGGTAAGATTGTCCCACCATGAGAGCTTGCAGCTCAGTAACTCACCTTACAGATGTCCGAGTAATAAGCAAAATATTTTTTTTTACCATTAAGAGCTTCAGATGAGCCTGAGTGGCAGATATGAAAGGTGGTAAGGTCAATTTTTCCAGAATATAAGCTGAAATTCCACGAAGAAGGAGGAATTTGCTTGTGAGGAGGTCTCAGATGCAATACTCCTTTCATAACTGTTTTACCAAAAGGGAAGAGGATTGACGGGGACCCAATGGCAGACAAGCAGGGATGGTTGTTAAATGTACTTTAATGGATGCATACAATAAGCTATCCTGAAATAGCTCATACAAATACTAGAAGACCAGAGGGATGTTAATGTCAAGGGACCCCTTGTTCCCATTTAGGCACTACTAAGAAAACTAGTAAACTGAATTAAACCAGCACAATAGGCACAAGGGATAATCTAACAAACACAACAAATAAGCCTAGTCAAACACAAGCCAAAGGTTTAGGAACAACAACTGTAAAGTTTAAATAACTGGCAAGCACTTTCATTCTTTACTTCCATGTAGAAATTTTTCAGACCAAAATATTATGACGTTCAAACTTTCATTTAAATACAACTGATTAAAATCACATGATTAGTGCAACCAATAAAAATCTGTTGTATTTAAATAAAAGCTTGAAGTATGTAATATTTTGGTCTGAAAAAGTTCTACATGAAAATAAAGAATGAAAGTGCTTACCAATTATTTAAGCTTTACGGCTGTTGTTGCTAAAACCTTTAGTTTGTGTTTGATTAGGCACGTTTGTTCTGTTTACTACTTAGAAAACCTCATCCATTTGTAAATACAATGTTCTAGTAACAAGTTTTCTAGCCTCCTTTAACAGTTGCTGCATATCCTCATGAAACAAGCACCTAAAGAGAGTCAAGACTGAATCATCCAGGCTGTCAGTTGCAACTGCTGCAAACTGGAATGCATCAGTAGCCCCTAAGACTGTGTGAGCAAATTCAGAGTGTGGGGAAGTGTGTGGTAATTGCCCCTTGGCCAATACCATTACAATGGAGAACCAAGACTGTCTGGGGAAATAGAGGTCACCACAAAGATTTTTAGCATTTCTTTCTTAATCTTCAGAACTACCTTGTGAAGCAGTGGAAACAGTGGAAATGCATACTGGAAAATTCCTGTACAAGGGAATGACAATGTATCTCTCCTGCAAGGACATCTGAACACAATTTCACCAGATGTTTGTTTTTAAAGGAGAAGAACAGATCTGTTTGAGGCATTCTCCACATCAGGACTAGATCCTGGAACACCATTGCCTTAAGCTACTACTCATGCAGGTTTACCCAGGATCTGCTTAGCCTGTCTGCCACATTTTGCTCTGAAAGGATTATGATGCCTGAAGAGTCAGAGAATGTTGTAAAGCCATTTCCCAGGCCATCATTGTTAACCAGCACAGACGGTAAGACCCTGTACCCCTTGTCTGTTGAGGTACCACATCACCATGGTATTGTCAATAACTGCAACAGCAGGACCTAGACTTCATAGGTGGTGAAGGACTTTCAAGCCATGAATCACTGCTAACATTTAACATTTCCTTGATATTAATGTGCTTCCATGCATCTTTGGACCTCCAAGTGGCCCACACTTGCACTCCCACTGATAGCTCCCCACATGAATTTGGACATATCTGTCTGGACCAATTGTGGAAGGAACTGCTGGGAAGACTGGGACTGATATTCAACTGTCGTCTCCACCACTCTAATTACTATCTGAAGTCCAGCACCAGCAACTGGGCTTCCAGGGAATGTAAATGTTGGGTCCAACAACGTACATTGCAATGAATTTTCCTCCTGTGGAGACAGGCCAGTGATATCATGAGAATCAAAGACTCCGCCACTCCTAGAATATTTAGGAATTCTCTTGCCAAGGTGACATTCCTCCTGGAGAATGACTGAAACATTGTCTGGTAGGAGAGGGTCTTGTCTTCAGGAAGAAAGGTCATTCTTTTTTTGGTGTTAATTAAACACCCCAGGAAGACGAGTCTTTGCAAGGGTGTCAGGCATGACTTCTGAAGGTTCAACTTGAACATTAGCTGGTAGAGTAAGACTGAGACAATTTCAAGTGATTCCAAACACTGGATGCAGATTCTACACAGATCAGGAAGTCATCCAAGTAAAGAAAAATGTTAATGCCAAGGGTCCAGCAATGAGCCACTACTAGAGCAAGGCATTATGTAAACACTCAAGATGCAGTGGGCAGCCCAAAGAGCAATGGAGAGTGCAAACCATACACAACAAATCTCAAATATCTCCTGAAGTGATAAGCAACAGGGATATGATCATATGCTTCCTTCAAGTCCAGGGTCACCACAAAGCAGTGGTCCGGCAGAAAAGGAAACCCTGTTTGCAGCTGCTTTGCCCAATTTAGGTTTTGAGAACACCACAAACAAATGATCTGACTTCCTGAATGAAAATAGAATCTAAGATGGTGATGAACATCCTGCATATGTGCAATGTATTCACCTTTGTTTGAGAATCTTGGAAAAAAGATCTGTAGGTTTACTAACCAATTTAAATTAGTTTTGGATGCCACCTTAGGAAGGACAGATTAGTTAGTTTTTAAGGAATCTGTCTGGGGGCTTGTGGGAAAGTGCTTGCATCTCTGAAATCAGCTTGGCTGAAGTAACTGCTAGGAGAAAAAACTATTTTCAAAGAGTAACTTTAAATCAACGGATTCTGCCAGTTTGAAAGGTGGTTGAGTCAATGCCTAAAGCATGATGGTATTCGTAATGTCCCATGGAGGTACTGCAAATCTGATAGGTGGTCGTACGAGAAAGGTTCCCTACAAGAAGGCCTTAGAAACTCTTAAGGAAGCTACAGAGTTGTCATTCTGACCTATGCTGTGTGGAAACTTCAGATAGCTGCCATTTGCATATTCATACTGGAATAACTGGAGCCACTGTGGGAAAGTTCCAAGAGGAGTTCTAGAATGGAAGGAATAGGGGGCAGAGAAGGGATCTAAAACCCTTGACATAGCCCAGATAGAGAATATCTTCCATTTGCTACAGTAGATGTTTGTAGTGGACTGTTTTTGACAGGCTGATATGATCTGTACTACCAAAATAGTTAGCCTGGCATCTCTGGCTAAGGTTATAACTGGAGGAACCAAGTAATTAACTTTGTGGATTTCTGGTTCAGATGAGGGAGTCTGGATGGGTGTGTTAATAGGTCTGGATAATGGTCCAGCATCCAAGGAGGATGTACTAGTAGAAGCCTCAGGAAGGGAAACCATGTTTGTTGAAGCCAGAAAGGAGCAATGAGGATCATCTTGGCCTTGCACATTCTTGCCTTCTTGATGATCTTGTTTGTCAAGAACAATGGTGGAAGGTATATTGAGACCTGGGCGGCCAATTGTGGACTAAAGCATTCCTTGGTGACTGTCCCTGTAAAGGGATCAGAGAAAAGTGACTGCTACCCTTGTTGATTAGGTACAATTCAAACAAGCTGCAGTAACGCTAGCCCCAGTGACTGAAAATCAAGGTTGTTACTGCTGGATTGAGGGACCACACATGAAGCATTAAGACAGCTCTGCTCAATATGTCCACCAATACATTGGACGACCCTGATATATGCATTGCTACTAGAAAGCAGTGAGAAGGTATCACCCATTGCCAAATTCTCATGATTCTTAACAGAGACAATAGCAGTATGTTCCTGTTTGCTGATGTACAAAAACTACTGAAATGTCTGTCTGTTTGTACAGATACCACAACCCTGGAGAGGACATCCTGAAATGCCTCCAGTGCTAGGATGACTGCCCTCATCCCCAGGATACCGATCTAAAGGATGACCTCTACATATGGCCAAGTACCTTGGACTGCCTTCTCTTTGAAATGCCTCCCTGCTCTTAGAAGGGATGCGTCAGAGGTCACTACAGCCACAGCGAGAGCCATAAGGAACAGGCAAACTTCTTTCGCTGAAGGGGATATGTGCTGTGTGAAAATTTGAACCGAATTTTGATATGAAGTGGATGATGTATTTGGGACCACTGTACCTCTAAGGATCACTGAAGCACTGTAATGTAAAATCTGGCTAATGGTAACATGGGGACTGTAAGCATCATTAGGTCCAGTAGATGGAGTATTAATCTCACTGGAAGAGATGGGTGGCGAAGAACCTGAGTAGCTGTGAGGCATAGATGGAGTAGCCTGGAGTGGGGATGATTGGCAATCTATAAATTGGAGTCTAGGTGGCAACCAATAAAAATTTATCTGTTGAGCAAGCATCAGTTGGCTTTTGCTGATGTGATCTCTAGATCTTGATCAAATGGATAAGAAGGTCCCGATGGAGCAATGACCGATTGCGGTAGGTGGTGGTTAGCAGCCAATCGTTGAAGTAAGGGAAAACATTAATCCGTAGCAGGCAAAGACGCACTGCCATCATTTTGGTGAACACCCTGGGGGGCTGTGGTGAGACTGAACAGCAGGGCTCTGAATTGAAAATGTCTGGGTCCCACACAGAAATGGAGTAATCTCCTCCTCGAACACCACTCTTATCTTCACATGATAGTAGGCATCCTTGAAATCTATGGAGCACATCCAATCATCCTTCTTCAGCAGGTGCAAAACACACTGGTGTGTGACAATACAGAATTTTGTCTTTGACATACTGAAAAGACTCAGGTCCAACATGGGGTTGAGGTCCCCTGTTTTCTTGGGTACTAAAAAGAACCTCAAGTAAACTCCGGACTCTAAATGATGTTCAGGGACCAACTGGATAACTCTCTCTTTCTAGCAGTATAGAAATTTCTGCTGTGAGTTCCCACTGACTGGGTGGAACTTTAGGAACTTTTTGATAGAAGCAAGGAAAATGGTAAGGAGTAGCCTCTCAAAATTATGTTTAGCACCCAATAAAGTATAGTTGTGTAAAATCTTACCATAACTTTAGATGTCCTTCTCTTCTATATGTTGCTGTTTCCATAAAGTACAGTCTGCCTTTGTACCTGGCCATTTGGAAAAGTTAGATGCTACTGTGAAGATACATGGCTTCAGTCAGTGTACATTGGCCATAAAGTGGACTTCAGCACACACCTACCTTAGAAATGGATACTGCCAGAAACCAGCGACTCTGGAGTACTACGGAGTGGGTATTCAGGAGTCAGGCAAGCGTCAGGGGGGAAAACTATACAGCAGCATATGGAAGAGAAGGACATCCAACTATACTATGTCCTTCTATTCATATCCTGCTGTATCCATAATATGAGGGAGAGTGCAAAAGCTCATGCTATTAAGAACCCACAAAGCCAGCAAGAATGGCCATGGCAAACTGCTCTGGACCTGGAAATAATGTCCAACTTATAAAATGGCAGCTGTATCCACAACCCAAACCAGAGGAGGACACAGCCCTAGTGGAGCCTTCACTGGGAAGGGAAGGCCATGGGCTGTGCAGCAAAATGAAATAGAGATTTAGGAGGAAATGGTTTGCTTGAACAGTGTCTACATCTTGGGTGGTAGGAGACAAAGAGCCTATCAAATTTACTATGGATTTGGTCTTGGCCAAATAGTATCTGCAGTTGTCTATGTATATCCCAAGGAGTGAAGGGTCCTTTCAGCAGAGGTTTGAGGCTAAGGGAAGAAGGTAGGAAGATCGTGGCCTGATTCAGGGAAGTTCATTAACTACTTTAGGCATGACGGATGGGTTAGTTTTTAAGCAAAATCTGTCCTTGTGGAAAACTATGAAAAAGGGAGGGCCCATGAGGAGCTTGCAGTTTGTGGCTGAAAATGGCCACCAAGAGGACAATGTGCAGTGTTAGAGACCAGCCTTGGCTGGCTCAAAGTGGCAAGGTCAGGTAATGCTTAAGAAAGTATGAATGGGCTTCCTGGGAACTCCAAGTAGCTGCCCCATTTATAAATATCTTAACTTCCAGTCTGAAAGCTAGAGAAGTGGCAGTAGCCCTAGTGGAATGAGGCCTAATCCCAGCTGGAATCTCCCTTACCATGATGGGAATAACAGAAAGCAAACAGAAAACCCAATCCACTTCGAGGGATAGGAAATAGTTTGTTTTGAAACAGGCTCCTGCAGAACCTGAAGCAAAAGTGAAGGAATCGACACACTATCACCCACAGCATAAGGTTCAGGTGATAATTGGGGGGCAATGAGAGTCCCTTCTCCTGTGTGAGCAGGTCCGTCCGTGGGTAACTTGTGGTGATGGCCCTTTGCCAGATGATGTAATAGGGGAAACTGCCTTTTGAGGTTGTTCTTTCTGAATCTTCAGCAGAACATTTTGTATAAAACATCCCTTCCGAGCATCCACCCCATGCCCCTGGAGAGGTATCCTGGTACAGAAGAGAAGGAGCTGGTCTGTTCAAGCAAAGGGAAACAAAGCCACCTGACGATGGACCAAAGAATACATCCTGTCAGTAAACAATTCATAGGATTGAGTCATGGTCCTACTTTAGCATCTGCCATCACATTTTCTGCAGAAGGTATGTAGATGGCTAGGAGGTTTACATGTCTCTGTTGGGCAAATTCTCATGCCTATAGGGCCAATCCACATAGGAGGTAGGACATCTCAGCAAACCTGGTAGATTAAGATTTAGACTCATCTCATTGATAGGAAGACCTGGACTGGCAGAGATCTGTGCAGGGCCTGTAATTCAGAAACCCTTCTCGCAGAGGTAATGGCCAACAAAAAAGCAGTCTTCCATGATAAATATTTCAACTCGGCAGTAGCTGCAGGCTCAAAAGGTTGTAGAGTGAGTTTCTCCAACACAAAATTGAGATCCCAAGCAGGAGTAGGAGCTCTACGTGGGGGTCTTATATTCTTTAACAAAGGATGAGAAAACAATGGTGGGTCACAGCCATAGTGAGCAGAAATTGCTGCAGCATGAACCTTAATAGAGAAGAAGGACAAACCTTTGTCCAGTAACTCAGTAAGATATTGAAGAGCCACACTTAAATTAGGCTTAGAAACATCAAATTCCTTTGCTGTACTCCAAAATAAAAACCTCCTCCATTTATCTGCGTACACTTTCCTTGTACTAGGCCTTCTGGCCTCCAAAATAACATTCAAAACTTGCTGTGGAAGCTGAGACCCTCCAGGGTTTAAAACAGAATATGCCAGGCTGTTAGATGTAGAGAGTGAAGTTTGACATTGAGTAAATGACTGTTCTCCTGAGACAGCAGGTGTGGAATCGAAGGCAAAGGCCATGGAGGCTCCGCACCAGACTTCTCAGTAATGGGTACCAGTGCTGTCGAGGCCAATCTGGAGCTATTAAAATCATCTTTGGCTTGTCCTGTCTGACCTTCAGGAGTACCTTTGGGAGGAGAGGCAGAGGTGGAAAGGCATACACATGAAGATTGCTCCAATTGAATGAGAGAGCATCCACTTTCCAAGCTGTGGGATGAAACCTTTTTGTGCAAAACTTTTGCAGCTGGTAGTTTAGTGGAGAAGCAAACAGATCTATGTCTGGAGTTCCCCATAACACTGTCAATTTCTGAAATACATGAGGATCCAATTTCCACTCGTGGGGATCCATAATTTGTCTGCTCAACACATCTGCTAAGGAGTTCTGTGCTCCCGGCAGAAACCTTGCCTGAAGATTTAGCTGTAAACTGAGAGCAGTCTCCCACAAAATCATTGCTTGTCTGCATAGAGGATAAGAATCGTTCCCCTTGCTTGTTGATGTACCACATGACAGTTGTGTTGTCTGTTAGAACCAACACCTGCCCTGGAAGAAGTAAATCCTTGAAAGCTATTAATGCAAATTGGACTGCTAACATCTCCTTCAAGTTGATATGCAGATGTTGAAGTCTGGCAGGCCACGTGTCTTGTACCCACTTTCCATTTAGATGAGCTCCCCAAGCTTTGTCTGAGGCATCTGTCATTAGAATCTGACTCGCCTCTGGCCGGGTCACAGAGAGTCCCTTGTTTAGGTGACATTCCTGAGCCCACCACAAAAATTCCTTTTGAATGCAAGGTATTATCTGAATGACAGTGTCCATATCTTGGCAGTGCTGTGTCCATACATTTTGAGATACCATTGTAGCTTCCTCATATGCAGTTGGGCATTGGGAAGTACCAGAATACAAGATGCCATGAACCCCAAGGCTTGAAGGACTGTCCTTGCAGTCAGCCTGGACTGATGAGACAATTGATGGAAGTAAAGAGAAAGATTCTTTTGTTTGTCCGGGGTCAAAAGGCCATCTGGGATGCTGTATTCAGTCTCACACCCAGAAAGCACATGTCCTGAGAGGGTACTAGACTGGACTTTATTTCGTTCACAGAATACCCCAGGCATCTTAGCACTGCTATCACATACTGTAAATGATGAAGAAGTTCGTCCTTTCCTTGTGCCAGAATCAGGCAATCGTCCAAATAAGGATAGATCTGTATTCCTCTTAGCCTGAAGAAAGCTATCACTGGAGCCAGAACCTTCGTGAACACTCTGGGCAGTAGATAAGCCAAAGGGCAATGCAGAGAACTGATAATGAGAAGTCCCAGCCCGAAAACGCAGATACTTTCTGCAACTGAGCCTGATAGGAACATGAAGGTAAGCCTCCTTGAGATCCAGAGTCACCCTCCAGTGATCTTTGCCCAGCAGAGGTAAAAGCTGTTGTAACGTCAACATTTTGAACTTGGGAATGTCCAGATATGTGTTGAGGATAGATAAATCCAAGATTGGTCTCCACGTGTTCCCTTTCTTTGGTACTAGGAACAGGCGAGAATAAAATCCTAGGCCCACTTCTGGCAGAGGGACCGGTTGTATGGCCCTTATTTGAAGTAGCAGAGAAATTTGTTTGTGAACCTCTAGTCTTTGCTGAGGAGGAACGTCCGCGGAGCATGCCTTTGAAAGGAGGCAAGGTATGGAAATAAAACTTGTAACCTCGGTGTATGATATCCAATACCCATTTGTCTTGGGTAATCAAATTCCAATTTTCCTTGAAGAGTGCCAACCTTCCTCCCAAAGGAGCTGCCAGGCAAGAAGGATCTGGCAGCTGAAAAGGTAGGTCATTGGGCCTGTTTACGAAAGGACTGGCCCCTGCCCTCACCCGAAGATTGTGCAGGTGAACTCCCTGTTCTAGGTCTGAAAGAACTCTGAGCTCTGCCCCTACCACGCCTAGATCTACCCCTAGACTGAGAATCATAAGAAGGATACGTCCACCCCTTAGCAGGCCAATTCCTACTAAACTTTGGAGGCTCTACTAGCAAAAATCTTTAACAGCCTGCATGGACTTAGCCTTGTCTTCCATTTTCTTCAAGACTGACTCCACAGGTGAACCAAACAACACATCAGACTGTAAAGGAGCATCCAAAATCCTTGTCTTAACATGGTCAGATAAATTCTGATCCCTCAGCCATGCGTGCCTGCGAAGAACTGAACCAGTGGCAGCCACTCTCGTGAGGCCTGTACAGCATCAAAACCACATTGTAAAGAATGCTTACCCACCTGCTCTGAAACATGCACCAAATCTTGTAATTCTTTACACTCAATGCCTTCCGCCAGAGCATCCACCTTAGACTTCAATTGAGAAAGAAGATAGTTTTGATATTTCAACATATGAAACTGGCAATTCAAAGCCCTCATAGCTAGGTAGAAGATGTATAGACTTTCTTTCCCCATCTATCCAAAGCTCTGGCCTCTTTATCTGGAGGAACCGATTTTACAACAGAGGCCTTGACACCCTTAGGTCCCTGACTAACAGTTTCTGGGTCCGCCCTAGGACTCTTATAAAGATATTTATGAGCCTCAGGCACCCTGTAATACCTATCCGGTTTAACAGGAGCAGGAGGCAGAGAATCGGATTAAGTGAAGCCTCTGCAAACACATCTTCCACAACATCCAGAACAGGAGGTATAGCCAAGGGCCTATGCTGGGGTAAAAGCAAAATTCCCTAAGCCTTTTCCTGGAATCAGAGAAGTCCTGACCTTCCCATTTAAAATGTTCCCTCATGGAATGAAGAGTCTCTGAAAAGAAAAATCCTCTGGAGGAGAAGCAGAAGGAGTCGAATCATCTGCATCAGAATCAGAATAAGGAGAGTACTCCTGCAAGTCTTCAGCCGAAGACTCAGAAACATCCAAGCCTGCTCAAAACTCCCCAACTCTGGCTCCACCCTAGGCCTCTTATCAGGAGGGGCAAAGAACCTCTAATCAGAGTAATCAAATCTTCTGCCATTTTAAGCATGTGCTTCTTGGGCACAGACCCTGCTGCACTAGGAGTGACCCCAACAGAAGCTAAACCTGGCCTGCCTCTGGGAGAAGCCTTGGAAACAGAAGGAGAGGGCCTAACCACCCTAGGAAGGGAGGGGAGTACAGAAACCTGGGAAGCCCCTTCAGCCTGACCTGCCTCCTGAGAGGCCACATCCTGCAAAATCAAAGTCTCCCCTGGGACTCCAGAAGCCTCCATCGAACCACCAGTTCCACTGACGCCTCTAAAGAACCGGCGTCCGAAACGGACGACTCTTCTTGCCTGGGTTTAACTGCTTTGTCTTTGCGCTTCTTCGAAGCGGCGCGGAGAATCCGACGGCATATTATAATTGCACCGCTTCCCAAGACCAGCCTAGCACAATCTAACCTTCGCTTAATAGTGCGCTTATTGAACCTAGCACAAAAGCGACACCCAACAACGTCGTGCTCAGGCCCCAAACAAGGAATACACAAAGAATGATAATCCCTATGCGGTATCTGTTTCCCACAAGAAATACAGTTATTCACTTTTTCTGACATCCGGTAAAACACTGAGGCAAGAAAAAACCAAAATATTCCCCAATGGGGTACTTAGCCAACTTTGATTCGGTCTGAAACTCCGATCTCGAAAAATTTCAGAACGCCGAACGGCACTTGCAACGCTGCTTCTGCATCGGACCATGCGGCAAAAAAGACTGAGGATATGACGTCGGTCATGCGCTTTTGTACCCTGACGTTCTGATGTTAGTTCTAAGCGCCTTGACCGACGTCAGCCTTATACTTTGGTATTCGGGCCGACCGAGGACAGCGGACTACCCATATGTAAGGACTGCAGCAATGTGAGATGAAGAACATCATGAGAGTCTGCCTCTGGTTGACTCATACGTCTGGCCATTTGACAAAAGTTAGCTGCTACTGTGAAGGTACGTGCGATGGCTTTCAGGATTCAGTGTACATTGGCCATAAAGTGGACTTCAGCACACACCTACCTTAGAAATGGATACTGCCAGAAACCAGCGACTCTGGAGTACTACGGAGTGGGTATTCAGGAGTCAGGCAAGCGTCAGGGGGAAGGCAGGGGGGAAAACTATACAGCAGCATATGGAAGAGAAGGACATCTAAAGTTATGGTAAGATTTTGCACAACTATACTATGTCCTTCTATTCATATCCTGCTGTATCCATAACATGAGGGAGAGTGCAAAAGCTCATGCTATTAAGAACTGGGTGGAGGAACGGAGCCATTTTCCACAAAGCCATGAAGAATGGCCATGGCAAATCCTGCTCTGGACCTGGAAATAATGTCCAACTTATAGTGTCTGGTGAAAGTGTAGACAGATGACCATGTAGCTGCTTCTAAAATGGCAGCTGTATCCAAACCCTTAAAGAAGGCACCAGAGGAGGACACAGCCCTAGTGGAGTGTGCCTTCACTGGGAAGGGAAGCCTTTTGCCATGGGCTGTGCAGCAAAATGAAATAGTTTTAGAGATTTAGGAGGAAATGGTTTGCTTGAAAACAGAGTGTCCCAGGGCTCTTGGGTGGTAGGAGACAAAGAGCCTATCAGATTTACGGATGGATTTGGTCTTGGCCAAATAGTATCTGAGTTGTCTATGTATATCCCAAGGAGTGAAGGGTCCTTTCAGCAGAGGTTTGAGGCGAAGGGAAGAAGGTAGGAAGATCGGTGGCCTGATTCAGGGAAGTTCATTAACTACTTTAGGCATGACGGATGGGTTAGTTTTTAAGCAAATCCTGTCCTTGTGGAAAACTATGAAAAAGGGAGAGGCCCATGAGGGCTTGCAGTTTGGAGACCCATCTGGCTGAAGTAATGGCCACCAAGAGGACAGTTTGCCATGTGCAGTGTTGGAGAGAGCAGTCCTTGGCTGGCTCAAAGGGTGGCAAGGTCAGCTTTTCCAATACAAAATTAAGGTCCCAAGGGGAGGAATGGGCTTCCTGGGAGGTCTAATGTGTAGTACCCCATTTATAAAGAACTTAACTTCCAGTCTGAAAGCTAGAGGGAGGCGAGAAGTAGACAGGTTGAGATGGCAGATAAATGTGCTTTAACTGAAGAGTATGACAAGCCAGAGTTAATCAGTTCAAACAAATAAGGCAAAACCAGTGGAGGTTGGATATTTTATTTTAGACACCAAACAGAAAACCTTTTCCACTTCGATAGATAGGATTTTCTGGTAGTGTGTTTTCTGGTCTCCTGCAGAACCTGAAGCACGTCCTCGGTGTAAAGGTGTCTGAAGGGAATCAACACACTATCACCCACAGCATAAGGTTCAGGGTGGATAATTGGGGGTGCATGAGAGTTCCCTTCTCCTGTGTGAGCAGGTCCGTCCGGTGGGGTAACTTGTGGTGATTGCCCTTGGCTAGATGATGTAATAGGGGGAAACCAATGCTGCCTTGGCGAAAAGGGGGTCACCAACAAGATTTGAGGTTGTTCTTTCTGAATCTTCAGCAGAACATTTTGTATGAGAGGTAAAGGGAGGAATGCATAAGCGAACATCCCCTTCCATGGAAAGGAAAGAGCATCCACCCTCCATGCCCCTGGAGAGGGTATCCTGGCACAGAAGGTTGGGAGCTGTCTGTTCAAGGGGGAAGCAAAAAGGTATACCTGACGTATACACCATCGATGGACCAGGTCCAAGAATACATCCCTGTTTAGCAACAATTCATAGGATTGAGTCATGGTCCTACTTGGAGCATCTGCCATCACATTTTCTGCAGAAGGTATGTAGATGGCTAGGAGGTTTACATGTCTCTGTTGGGCAAATTCTCATGCCTATAGGGCCAATCCACATAGGAGGTAGGACTTTGTCCCCCCCCCCATTTGTTGATGTACCACAGCACAGTGGTGCTGTCTGTGTACCATCTCAGCAAACCTGGTAGATTCCGATCCTTGAAGATTTAGAGGGCCAATATCAAGGATCTCATCTCATTGATATTGATGTGTTCCCTCTATTGACCCAGTGTCCATATGTCTCTCTCTCTCTCTCCATTCTCCTAAGGTTGCACCCCAACCAGAGTCTGAAGCATCTGTGTACAGATCATGGTTGGGGGGAAGGGGTTGCATGGGAAGACCTGGACTGGCAGAGATCTGTGCAATCCACCAATTTAGTTACCTGGAAAGGCAGGGAAGCAGGGGTACCAAACTCCAACGGGTGCAGGTGTTGTTTCCAGATTGTCCTTAAGTGTCACTGGAATGTCCTCATGTGTAGTCTTGCGAAGGGTACCATGGGAATAGTGGAGGCCATGAATCCCAGGAGCCTCAGAAACTCCCTGGCTGACAGGGCTTGGAGAGGGTGAATCTCCTGGAAATAGGATGTGACAGACAGAATCTTGTCTGGAGGAAGACAGGTCATCATTTGTCCCGTTAATATACTGCATCCTAAGAACACGTGATCCTGAGAGGGTGTCAGGAAAGATTTGTGAAAGTTTATGGTGAACCTCAGGCACCACATGAGGGTGATGGTGAAGTCTAAATCTTGTTGGACCAACTGTGGGGACGATGCCTGGGTGAGGATATCGTCCAGGTAGGGGAAGAGTTGGATCCCCTGGATTCTGGCAAAGGCAATGACTGGGGCTAGACACTTTGTGAACACTCTTGGGGCAGTAGAGACCAATTGGCAAAGCACAAAAAAAAAAAAAGCACAGAACCCACTGAGAAACGAAGGAATTTCCTGAAAAGAGGATGGAATATGTAAGTAGGCACCCTTTATATCTAAGGACACCATGAAGGCCTGAGGGAGGATCAGGGGCAGGAGAGTAAAAAGGGTTAGCATCTGAAAGGAGGGGACCTCGAGGAATGTATTTAGATGGGACAAATCCAAGATATTCTCCAGGGACCTTCTTTCCTGGGGACCAGGAACATCCTGGAGTAGAATCCTTTCCCTCTTGAATGTGGCGGCACCTCCTGAATTCTGCCTTGAGAGAGTAGGTTCTGCAAAACTGGGGGAAAGGAAACTGTTTGGTCTTGAGGGGGTTGAGGAATGCCTCTGAAGGTAGGTGTGGTTTCCCACACCATGAAATAACCTAGTTTTATTATTGAGAGGACCCAAGAGTCCCGGGCAACCTATTTCCAAGCAGAGAAGGACAGGGACAGATGCATAGAGAGGGGGGTGTTTGGGCTTAATGCCTGGTAGTCACAGACTACCAGGCTTGGCCTGAAAAGGCTGTTTTTGAACTGGAGCAGAGGGAGAAGACCTGGAGGGGGTCTGCTTCCTCAAATCTTTTCTCCCTTTGGGTGGCACGTCTGGAAAGCCTTCTCACAAAGATAGTTTTAGCTGGATAGTTCCTCTGGATCGGGGAACCGGGGAGACAAGTATGTGCCTGAGGTCCTGATGCTCTTTGCCCTTCACCTGAAGGGCCTTAAAGAGTTCAGCAGCCGCTGAACCAAACAAAGCATTGTTATCCAAGGGAGCGTCCAAGAATTTTGACTTAATGTCATCAGGCAGAGGCTGTAGCCTAAGCCAAGTATATCTCCTGATGACAGAACTTGAGGCCGCAGCCCGCGATGAAGCCTGCACTGCATCATAACTACACTTAATAGAGTGTCTACTTACTTGACTCCAGGAATTTAACAGACTAGGGACTTTAGCTTTGACAGGGGAATCAGGAAGGTCACCCAGCTGTTTGATAGCATCAGTAAGAAGCGCCAAGGAATATTTGGCCATATGAGTTTTGGTAATTTACAGCTCTCACGGCTAAAGTGGCAGAGGTATGTAATTTTTTGCCCAGTCTTTCCATTATTCTGTTTTCTTTATCCGAAGAAAGGAGGGAAGTGGAGGGGAAAAGTTTTATCTGCAGCCACAGAAATCATGGAAGGGTCTGCAGAAGGGGCCTTAAAGAGGAATTTTGCATCTTAAGGAACTTTATAAAACCTGTCAGGGTGCTTTGGTGCAGGGGATCGTGAATCTGGGGCTTCAGAGGCAATCAGGAAGGCATCCAAAAAGGCAGGATGCAAAAAAGGAACTGCAGATGGATTGGGGGACTCAATCTGCAAGATGTCATAATATCAATTTTGAGTCTCAGTAACCTGACTGCCGTCCCACTTACTGTTCCATTTCACTTCTCCTCTGGAGAAGCATACCCCAGAGGACAGGCAATTTGGGATGTGTAAGTCAGGGATTCATCCCCTGAAGAATCCTCTTCAGGGGAAATATCAGCTACTAATTTGCCCTTAGGAGTAGAGACTGAAGGGGCCTGGGCAGGGGCAGAGGCCTGGGGTAATGCAAGGAAGGCATTAAGTAGGCTCTGAGTAAAGGCCTGCCAGTCAGGCGCCTAGACAGATGGTATGGACAAGTTGAGAAGGAACAATATGTTTTGATTTTTGCTTCTTCTTTTTGAGAACATCTGACATGCACATCAGTTATGCGATGCAGGGAAGGAAGGATGGATGCTAGGCGGCACTCCACAATATCAGAGATAACATCTTCACGGGTGACTATTTGGGGAAAAAACCCACGTGGACCCTCGGAAATGAGCTTTGGTCCCCCCCTGGCGCCCGAGTCGGATGCCTGTGACATCTTCTGGGACGTGCTAGAAGCTTCTTTGATGGCTTCCCCCTAGGTACCCATCAGTGGAATGTCCACGGATTCCGACTTGGACTCTGGGCCTTCACTGGCCTCGAGAGGTACAGTCAGAATAGAAGATGCAGCAGTAGGATGAGGCCGAGATTTCCTGACCTTTTTCGTGTGCGGCTCTTCCAAGGTTCCCAATGTCGGGTCCATGTCTCTGGCTAAGCATTTCAAGTGCTGATTCTCTAGATACAATTTTAACATGGCCAGAAGGCTCCTAAGGGTTTTGGGAACAAAAGGCTGATAGACTTCACAGGTGGTGTGGTTGTGGTCTTGGCCTAGACAGAATAGGGAGAGCTCATACGAGTCTTTATGTGGAATCTGCCTTCCACACAGATACTTGCCCTTTCTACCTGACATTAGCTCACAACACAGTAGCAAAAAAGTGACCAAAAACCCTTATGGGGACTTATCTGAACACATGCAAGCAAGAATTCACTTCTCCAAGTGAGCAACAATTGGAGCTGGCAGTCACACAGGCGGCAGAAAAGTTCTGAGGTAGGTGCGTGCTGACGTCCACTTTATACTTGACATCTGTTTATGGCCGACGTATGCTGAATGTTGCGGGCCGTCGCATGTACACTCACAGTAGAGCTAACATTTTTAAAATGGTCAGATGTACAAGTCAACAAGAGGCAGACTCCCTCATGTTATGGATACAGAAGCATATGAACAGAAGGACATTCTGTAGTTATGCTTTGCCAGGCTTGCAGGTGCAGAGATAAGCACCACCCCAGATGCTTCCAGAGTGCAGCATTTGGACAACCCTTCAGTGGTGCTGCAAGGGCTTGTCAGTAAAGGGACTCCGAAAGCCCTGTTTATGCAGTCTGCCTCTACCTCTAAGGTGATGTCCATAGTTGTTACATCCTCCATCACGAGAAGGTCTACTGCTGGCAGTATTCTGATAAGAGCTCTGTGACTTCCAAAACCACATCTCCTAGGTCAGGTCTCTCTGAAATCTAGTAACATGGGCTAAATAATTCAGTCATCTAAGTTTGAAAGTCACTGAAGTGTACATCCATTTCTCAAACCGGTTCATAGCCCTAAACTCCCTGTTACAGGAACAGACAAAGGAACTTTCCTCAGATATTTTTTTTTTTTTTTTTTGTGGCTGCTGCTACCACCATCGCATCCACTGGTGGACCTTTACTCCAGTGTTTTTGGTCTTTGTGTGCCAAAATACTATCAGGTTTCATGGGGCTGAATTCTATCACATCAGGATCCTTCCATGCCTGTTGAGTCATCAAATCAATGAGTGGGTCAATGGGAAGTACCACCCATGACAAAACTGAGTTGGAACCAAAGACTTTCAGGAACAAAAACTTGTGGAGAAGTTTTATTGGTAGACCATCCCCCTTCTCTGCTTCTTCAACTGGAGGATCTCAACAAAGGTAACGTCTTCAGAGGAGGATCTAGGAAGAATTCACATTCATCCAAGTTTGACTCTTCCATGAAAGACCCTGGAGAAGAGTCTAAGTGCTTCCACTTGCATGTCTGTCTCCTGTGAACAGGTTCTGGGGGGGGGGGGTCAAGTAGTTATCAATCAGTCTGGGAGCTAATAATGCATGTAACCTGGGAAGCCTTTGCAGCCAAGTGTCATGATCTGACAGGGAGATGGGAAGTAGAAGCCGATTCCTGATGGGGTTTGTATGGAACTGAACTAGATGGATGCACCTTATCCCCTGGCATTGAAAGGACCTTAGCTCAAAAGCTCCACTGGCCAAAGATGCCATCGGCTCTAAAAAAACCTCCTGCCTTGAGGGGTCTCGACACTGAGATCGATCTAGGTACAGAGCTATCAAGTGCTGAGGCATGGAGGGAAAGAGATGTTTCCAACAACTTCAGCAATGACCCATCCCCTGGTGCCAGAGTCTCTTTTGGATCTGAACACATCAGACCCGACAGAGGAATGGAACCTGTCAGAGTCAAAGTAACTCAAACTGTCGGCTGCAGCAAAATTGATCCAGAACAGATTGAATCTGAGA
This sequence comes from Protopterus annectens, assembly GCF_019279795.1. Lineage (NCBI taxonomy): Eukaryota > Metazoa > Chordata > Ceratodontiformes > Protopteridae > Protopterus > Protopterus annectens. The sequence continues at coordinate 114,311,929 of NC_056744.1, forward strand.
TAGCAGAATCCAAAGGATGGACCAGAAAAAAAGGAAAGTGACACGGAAAGGGGAAAGGAGAAGTGGTAGATGGTCCAACACTCGGTGTGCTCCCAGAAGATGGTATTGAGAGAACCCTGAGCTGAATTTGCATTCTAAGGAACTTATTCATCATCCTGTCAACATCTTGTTCAGTCAGGTTTCTGGATGACCAAGTTGATGACACCACTGAAGGTGGTCTTGAGTACGTTTGTTCCTGGAGGATAACTAAGTGCATTCTGAGACTTATCAGGTGCAGGGAGAACCAGAACCAAGAAGGTGATGGACAGATGTAAGGAACTGCTAGCTCTGTACACTGAGGTACATTGGAATCTGAACCAGGCAAAAAGTCAGAGCTAGGGAGCACTTTCAAGACTTTTCAGAATCTGAGTTCTCCTTCTCCTTCACTTTCTCTTTTTGCTTCTCTTTCTCTATCTCTTTCTTTTTTTCTTTCTGCTTACCCCTTGGCCTCTTTTTCTTTGTTTTCTGAAGAGGAGGCAGGAGATGATGTGGAAGATATGACAGACCTTGTCTGAGAGGAAAGAAGACCCTTCACAATTAACTTCTCTCTGATGGTTTGTAGAACTGGGAGCTGAATGAAGCACAGGCTTGACACTTAGTGTCAAGATAGTCAGTGCCCAAACAGCAAACACACAGTGAGTGTGGATTCTGGAGGGGGAACTTGTGTCCACAACTTGGTTTACTTCTTAAATCCTTGTCCATCAGCCATTATAACTTCTAACTGTAAGAAAAATAATACACACATACACAGTGCAAGTACTTAGAAGTAAGTAAACACACTATACTAATCCTAAAACTTATATATAAGCAATCCTAAGAGCTATACAAATCCACAATACAGAAAATGACAGGTAAAAACTCTACCACCTAACTATCTACCTAATCCTAAGAAAAAGAGACCCTAAAATTTATCCAAAACTAGCTAGAGAGAAAAAATTCTGTTGGTAGATGGAGCAGTGAATACTATGAGCAATTAACACTAATGGAACACCACAAAGGATACAGCAACTGTGAGCCTTCATCAACAGGACAGAATTTCTCAGCCAGATCCGAGGCTTTGTGGTGGAGTTCAGGGAATTATGGATAGGGAAGGAGTCAGAGCCCTTGAATCAAAAAGCTTCAGAGCTGGTGCCAAGGTCAGATCTGACAACTCACAGGTGAAATGGACAAAAATAGACAACACTGGATCTTGGGACTCTGGAACATTATAAAACACCCTCTGCATCAGTTTACCTCTGTCATTCCAATGTTTTAGGAGCTGATTAGCTGCTGCACCAAATACACTATCAGAATAAAACAGCTTTCATAATCCCATTTTTAACTCCTCAGAAAATGTTTGGCAGTGCAACCAAGCATACCTCCTTACAACCACTGATGTTGCATTTCAAGAAACAGTATCAGCCCCCTCCAAGGGACTCTTTAAAGCATGTTTAGATATTTGAGAAGTACTGGAAATGATGACTTTCACATAGTCTTTCTGCTCAGCAGGCAACAATTCAGTGAAGTCGTCTAAACTACACATACACCTCATCACAAACTTCCATATAAAGCACTAGTAGTTAAACATTTAAGAGGCTACCATGCTGGACTGTGATAGCTTCTTTCCCTGAGAATCCAGCCACTTGTTTAGTTTATCACGAGGGACTGGTTTTGACAAAGACATGTCTTTTTACTGACAAAGATTGCTGGGGCAGAGAACAAGTCCACAGACAAGGGGACTTGGAGGCCAGGCATGGCAGATCACACATTGACTTTCTTAAACTTTTTTTTAGGCAGGGGATCATTCAGCAGAGACCTGCAAGCTTTCTTAAAAATATCCTCCAACACTTTAACCAATGGAGGGAAGGTTGCGATGTCCAGGGCCTCATCCTCCAAACGATCATATATCTTTGCTTATCTTCGGGGCAGCAGAGGATTACTCCCAAGTGAATACATTCCTAAATCAAGACATCACTTGGGCAAAAGAGATCATCTCTCTGGGTTTCTGAACCTGTTCTTCTTCAGAGGAAACTGACTGATTATACTCTTACACTTCTGAAACCTCATATTATGGATCCCCTTCAAAATAAGGTAGCTGAATGGGTGTTCTAGCACCAGCATTAATCACAACCTGGGTTTGCACCCCATAATCAACAGTCTGAATAATGGATCTAGCCACAGTAACTAGTTCAGGTGAAAACACAGTTGGAGACTGTTGCCCTGTAACGTGGTGGGTCTTTGGTCTCTTTTTGCATGCACTACACTAGCGGGAGAATCCCTGGGGAAGGCATATCAACAATGGCAACAGATTCTGTACCTCTGACTTCCATTGCACCTAAAGAGTGTCGTTCTTCCATACCTGAACCAAGCAATGGTACAGCCCCAGAGGACATGTCTGACACTTAGATAAAACTTCGGAACAAAGCTTTTAAATTACATGAAAAAAAATAGAGTGATTAACTCATGGCTCTGGAAGCATGAGGCAATGAGAGGAACTGAAGTAAAATGCCCTTGTACAGAAACTCACCTAAACATTCACAAATGGCCATAAAACACAATGGAAGGGTTACGGTCCCCCAAACATCTACACCTTGTGCATCTAAAAAACTTAAAAAGTAAATCAAGAAATATGCGTCTTTTGCTCAAATTTTCTGGAATTCATCAATTCCAATGCCTTGGATCAACTTATCCGCAGCCCCACCAGGGGCAGCAATATCCTAGACCTGGTCATTACCAACATGGGCGACCGGTGTTCCACACCAGAGGTCAATTCCTCGTTGGTCAGATCCGACCACAAGCTAATCACTCTAGACATACAAATCCCGCCCCCACCCCCCCATTAGGAAAACCACCATAAAAAATTTCTCCAAAACCAACTTCATGCTTCTTAAGACAGAAGTGGCAAACTTCACGAGACCCACGCAAATGGACAATAGAGGTAAGACTGCTGAATCCTACACAAATGCACTTTATAAGCACTTACACGAGTGCATGGATTGTGCTATCTCTAACAGAACCAGGATGCTATTCTCCAAAAAAGGAAGCCAATCTGGTAGTCCCCTGCCATAAACAAACTCTAGAACAGAAGAAAGAAACTTGCAAAAAAGAGTAAAATCCCATGATTGGAGGAACTCCCTGGTCAGCCTCAATAAGACGCTAAGATCCCTCATAAAATCCTCCAAAACTAGTTAAGAAAACAAAATAGCCACTGATTCTAAAGACAACCATAAAGCATTCTACAGCTATGTCAAGAATCTCAATGGCAACACTCAGATCTGCTCTGAGTTACAGCACAATGGCACTAAATATACAGAACCAACTGATATTGCCAACATCCTGGCAGATAGGTACAGTGCTAACTTTACCCCACCTCTCACCCCCTTAAAGGGCCCATCTCTATACTGGAAGAATGCAAAGTTCCTGTAATCACGGCTGCTCAGGTGAAAACCACACTCTCCAAAGCCAAGAACACAGCATCCATGGGACCTGACAACATCCCAGGCTGCATTCTACATAAACTACAGAACGAACTGGCACCCCACCTAATTACCATGTTAAATCATAGCCTCACCTCAGGCTCTGTGCCCAGTGAATGGCGCACAGTGACGGTTATCCCACTCCACAAAGGGGGAGCTACCACGGACCCCAGGAACTACCATCCCATTAGCCTGAAGAGCCTGGTCTGCAAGGCCATGGAATGCATCATCATGAAACTTACAAACAAAGACATTGGTAATCTCCAAACTTTGGACCCCACCTAGTTAGGGTTTGTAAAAGGCAGATCACGTCTCCTAAACCTGTTGAAGCAGTCACCAAAGCCATAGATGAGGGTAAGGTGGTTCACACAGCCTATATAAGATCTCGCCAAGGCTTTCGACACCATCCCCCACTCTGGAATTATGGATAAACTCACTAAACTAGGTATACATCCCTATGTCACAAGATGGGTTGCCAACTGGCTCGCTGACAGAGCCTACACTGTGAAAGTAGCAGACTCCAAATCCGACTTCAGACCAGTGACAAATGGGAGTACCACAGGGTTCAGTCCTGGGTCCTCTCCTGTTTGGTATCTACTTTTCTGAAGTACAGGCTAACGAAGTTTGCAGATGACTGCAAACTAGGTGCCATAATCAAAACGCCTAACAATGTGGACATCCTACAAAAGGGCCTCACTGAGACAGATGCCTGGTGTCAAAGCCATGGCCTCAAGCTCAATGCCAAAAAGTGCACTGTCATCCCCTTTGGTAAAAACACTGTACCCATGAACTATCATATAGGCGGTAGTCTACTTAACACCGAAAGTGTGATAAGACATCTTGGAACACAGGTGGACAGTAGTCTCTCCTTTGATAATCACATCGCCACAGTAGTCAGGAGATCCTTCTACATAGCACAACTCATCACAAAAGGTTTCTCATCCAGGAAAAAAAGAGGTAATTGTTCTCCTCTACAAGTCACTCATTAGACCATTACAGAGTACAACGCCCCTTTTGGTATGTACCTCACAAGACATCTACAACAACTGGAAAGGCCGCAGACATACCTCACAAAGAGGATTACTGACCTCAAACAGATGCCCTACGCAGACAGTCTCAAAAAACTCCAGCTTTACTCCGTTGCATATCGCCTACTCAGAGGCAATCTCTGCCTAACATACAAAGCTATGTCAAACCCAGAGCTGTTGGACATGCTCCACTTAAACCCCAATCCCTCCGAGCTACATGCTCTAGGGACCTAATTCTTGTCACCACAAAAAAACAGAACATTCTGGAGGGATAGATTCCTGTCTCAGAGACTTCCCATATTCTGGAACAAACTACCTATCTATATCAAACAAAGCTCCTCATTAGCACTCTTCAAGAAAAATCTTGATGATTGGATGGGAAATAGGAAATTCACCCCGGGGATCACTTCTGTGGCTCTGCTCGGCAGGGGCACAAGAAAATAATTTTCTTGGGTGGCAAAAGCCAGGGTACCTTTTTGGCTAGGCTTACACAGGCCCGAGGAACAATAGCCTAGTACCTACCTATGAACCTAAAAATCTCCAGAAACAAACGATCATCTTACAATAAACACTACAAGTGTTACACACTGCAGGCAAAGCAAAAACCCAATCACATATAAAACTGCTTATCAGAAAAAAAACAGACAAAACAGCAGAATACACTCTCTTCAAGCATTGCTACAAAAGCAGAGGGACGAGATAAAAAACCCAAAAGGGTTTCTTATCTGAACTCAGCAACTGAAGAGATCCAGAGTAAGGAGCAGTCTTCTTTGAGATCTTTCCCTTAATATAGTACTAGAAAATTGAAAAGGTCCTGCTATGGGTCTGCAAGACAGTCCTTGTACTGCCAGGTGACTGGTCCATGACACTCACAGACAGGCAATGGGATGGACTCTGACTTTTAGTAGACTGCTAGAGGAAGGTAGCAGGGCACTACTACCTGAATGCCAGTAAGGTAGTGTGTTACAGCTGAACATCTGTACACTTGGGTCTATCCTATCAGTTAGCTCAGGACCTGTGGCAGCATGGTTTGCAATGGCTGATGTATTTTGGCTATGCACAAGTGAGACCATCTTAACCATTTTAAAATGTATAACTTTGACACTTGCCGCCACCCCCCCCCCGGCTTAAGGATCAGTGAGATGTCCTTTGAAAACAGATGCTGGATGGTACAAGTTTTGTATCATCCATCCTGCCAGTTTAAGAGTGTTCAAGTGGGAGTTAACAGTGGATCCCTTTTTCTGGGTGAGAAGATCGACTTTTAGAGGCAGCACGCATGCTTCTTCCCTAGCCATGCTGAGAAGAATGGAGAAAGTACAGTTTTGTACCTACCATAAATGTAGATGTTCGAGTGCTAATACAGCTGCAGTCATAACAGATGGGTTCTCCTGCCATCAGGCGGGTCCTCGGTCGGCCGAATTCCAAAGTCTAGGTCTGGCGTCGGTTGTCGTCGCTTTCTTTCCTAACGTCAGTGCGACAGGGGTATACAAGACACAGCCGACACCATTTTCTTCAGTCTTTCTTGCCCCAGATGTCAGGTGCCCCCAGAAGGAAGGCAATATATATAAAAAAAAAAAAAAAAAAAAAAATATATATATATATATATATATATATATATATATATATATATATAATCATGCATTACAATATAATCAAAAATCAGTAGTTGCAAGCAAATACACCATAGAAGGATAACCCAATCAAGTTGTAAGATGAGGAGTTAGCCACTAGGTCTGTACCCAGAGGGGAAGGAGGGAGGGAAACCTGGACTGCAGCTGTATTAGCACTCGAACATCTACATTTATGGTAGGTACAAAACTGTACTATGTTCATCGTGCATACAGCTGCAGTCATAACAGATGGGTAGAATCCCAAAGCTATGCACAGGGTGGTAGGCACTAGGTGGAAATGGGAGGAGCCAGAATTCCCTGCAACACAGCAGTAGCAAAGCCTGCTCTAGTTTTGGAGTATAAAGGTAGGTGGTAGTGTTTAGTGAAGGTATGCACAGAACTCCAAGTGGCTGCCTCCAAAATATCTTTGGTAGGGACTCCTCTGAGGAAGGCTGCAGAGGTAGCTGTGGCCCTTGTGGAGTGGGATCTGATGCCTGCAGGTACAGATTTACCATGAAAGGAGTAACAAAACCGTATGCAGTGGCCTATCCATTTCGAAATTGTCTGCTTGGAAATTGGCTTCCCTTGAGCTCCTACAGCATAGGACACAAAGAGTTGTTCTGATTTCCTGAAAGGCTTTGTTCTGTCCAAATAGTAACGTAGCTGTCTATGGATGTCTAAGGAATGTAGCAGCCTTTCCCCTTTGTTTTGAGGATTGGGGTAAAAGGTAGGTAAGTGTATGGCCTGATTTAAAGCTACCCTGGATACTACCTTAGGCATAAATGACGGGTTGGTTCGTAGGGAAACCCTGTCCTGATGGAAGATGAGAAAGGGCTGCACAGCCATGAGGGCTTGTAGTTCCGAAACCCTACGAGCTGAGGTAATGGCCAGAAGGAAAGCTGTTTTCCAGGACAAATATTGCAAATCTGTTGAGGCAGCTGGTTCAAAGGGAGGCAATGTTAATTTTTCTAGAATGTAATTAAGATCCCAGGCTGGTATTGGTTGTTTCCTTGGAGGTCTTATATTCTTAGCCCCTCTGAGGAACTGTCTTAAGAGTGGGTGAGAGAATAAGGGTAATTCAGTGTTGTATTCTGCAGAAATGGCTGAGGCATGAATTTTGATGGAGGAAAATGAAAGTCCACTGTTCAACAGCTCAGCTAGATACTGTAATATCTGAGGCAAATTCAGTTTTCTAGGATCCTGGCCTTTTTTCTCATTCCAAGTGCAAAACCGTTTCCATTTTGCGGAGTAAGCCTTTCTAGTAGATGGCCTTCTGGCCTCCAAAATGACATCCTGCACCTCTTTGGAGAGTAGGGTCTGTTGTGGTGTTAAGGAATTTTCCATGCAGCCAGATTGAGTGTTTTCAGCTGACTGTGAAGAGTTTTGTAGCTGTGCTGAGTCAGTAGAAGAGGCATCAGAGGTAGGGTCCAGGGTGGAGTATGTGTTAGGCTCCTCAGGAGTGGGTACCAGTGTTGTCCTGGCCAGTCTGGAGCAATCAGTATCATCTTCGGTCTGTCTGCTCTTGCTTTCAAGAGCAACTTGGGCAGAAGAGGCAGAGGTGGGAAGGCGTAAACTGTCCGTGCTGCCCAACTGAAAGAAAGGGCGTCCACTCTCCAGGCCTTTGGATGGAAGGTCCTTGAGCAGAACTTTGTCAATTGATGATTCCTGTGGGTGGCAAAGAGATCTATGTCTGGCCTTCCCCACGCTTGGATTATCTTTGTAAAGACTTGAGGATGCAACTTCCATTCGTGTGGGTCTGTCATATTTCTGCTTAGATTGTCTGCCAGCGTGTTTTCCAATCCTGGCAGGTACTGTGCTTGAAGTTCGATTTGCCATTCCAGAGCCAAGTTCCAAAGTGACATGGCTAGCCTGCACAGGGGTATGAATGTGTTCCTCCTTGTTTGTTTATGTACCACATTACTGTGGTGTTGTCTGTTCTTATCAATAATTGCCCTGGATGCAGGAGGTCCTTGAAAGCTGTAATTGCATTTATCACTGCTAGCATTTCCTTTTGATTGATGTGAAGGTGCTTTTCCTTTTGGGACCATTTGCCCTGAATGCACCTGTCTGTCATGTGTGCCCCAGGCGTAGTCTGAGGCGCCTGTTGTGATGACTTGATTTGCTTGAGGCTTGCAGAATGGTAGACCTGTGTTTGTTTGGCATGCTTGGGCCCACCATAGAAATTCCTTTTGCAAACATGGAATTATTGGTATTATTGTTTCCAAACTGTGGCTGTGTTGAGACCAAAGGTTTTTTAGGTACCATTGAAGTTTCCTCATATGCAACTTTGCACATGGGATTAGAAGAATGCAAGATGCCATGAAGCCCAGAGCCTGCAGGATTTTCCTTGCAGTTAGCCTGGTACAATTTGCTAGTATTTTCAAGTACTGAGTTAATTGCCCCTGTTTTTCTGGTGTAAGATTGGCCATCTGGGTGTTTGTGTCCAAGTTGGCACCCAGGAAAGTTATTTTCTGAAATGTTGTTAGCCTGGATTTCTCTTTGTTGACTGTGTATCCCAGAGAATTCAATAACCGTGTTACATAAGCCAGATGTTCCAGAAGTATGTGTTTGCTGTCCGCTTGGATCAGGCAATCGTCCAAATAAGGGTAAATTTGTATCCCTTGAAGTCTGCAGTAGGCAATTACTGATGCCAGGCATTTCGTGAATACTCTGGGCGCAGTAGATAAGCCAAAGGGCAATGCAGAGAATTGATAGTGGATTGAACCTGCAAGAAATCTGAGGTATCTTCTGCAGCTTTGTCTGATTGGGACATGCAGGTATACCTCCTTGAGGTCCAATGTTACCAGCCAAGACTCCTTGCCCAGCATGGGAAGAAGCTGCTGTAAGGTGAGCATCTTGAATTTTGGTACGAGTAGAAATGTGTTTAGGATGGATAAGTCCAAAATGGGTCTCCAGTCGGTTCCTTTCCTTGGTACCAGGAATAGTCTGGAATAAAAACCTTGACCTTGTTCGTGAGTAGGTACCTGTTGAATAGCTTTCATGTCCATGAGCTTTGAAATTTGTATTTGAACCTCTGCCCTTTGATTGTGTGGCAGGTTTGGCATGCCTCTCATTTTTGGAAGAGTGTGAAAATTAAATCTGTAGCCTCTGTTTATAATGTCCAGGATCCATTTGTCTGTTGTGATAATATGCCAATTTTTTGTAAATAATGCCAGCTTTCCTCCCAAGGGTGCTGCCAGCTGAGACTTGCTTGGCATGAAAAGGGGAAAGTCATTGGGTTTGTTTCCTGTATTGTTGTGTACTGTCTTCGCCACCTCTTGGTGCTGGAGTTTGCCATTGCCTGCCTCCATATGATCCTTGAGATTGTCCTCTGCCCCTTGTGCACCTGTATCTACCTCTTTGGGGCTTGTCCGTGGCTGGAAAGGACCAGTTTTTTGAAGGCCAATTTCTGCTAAAACGTGGTGGTTGAACCTGTAGAAAAGCTTTGACAGTTTGCATAGATTTAGCTTTTTCTTCCATTTTCCATAGTATCTCCTCAGCATTAGTACCAAATAATACATCCTTTTGTAAAGGAGCATCTAGTAGTTTAGCTTTAACCTGATCAGGCAAGGTTTGTTCCCTAAGCCAGGCATGTCTATGAATGACTGATCCTGTAACAGCAGCTCTACTTGAGGCCTCTAGAGCATCATAGCCACATTGTAAGGTGTGTTTACCCACTTGTTCTGCACTATGCATCATATCCTGCAACTCCTTCAAATCTGGTTGTTCAGGTTGTGACATTTTATTCCTTAATTGTGATAACAGAAACTGCTGATATTTAAGCATATGGAACTGACAATTTAAGGCCCTCATGGCTAGGGTGGCCGAGGTATATACCTTTTTTCCCCACCTTTCTAAGGATCTAGACTCTCTTTCGGAAGGTAGTGGATTCTTAGCAGTAGAGGCCTTCATTCCCTTGGGGCCTTGAGAAATGGTTTCAGGGTCAGCATTATGGCTTTTGTAAAGAAATTGGTGAGAGTTAGGAACTCTGTAGTACCTATCAGGCTTGACTGGGGCAGGAGGCAGGGAATCCGGATTAAGGCAAGCCTCCGAGTAAACATCATCAAGTATGTCCAAGACAGGAGGTATCGCCAGAGGTCTGTGCTGAGGTAGCAAAAGAAATTCCCTAAGTCTTTTCTTGGAATCAGAAAAGTCTTGGCCTTCCCAATGGAAGTGTTCCCTCAAGGTATGCAAGGTTTCCCCAAAAGAAAAATCCTCTGGGGGAGATACAGAAGGAATGGACTGCTCTGCATCAGAATCTTCAAAAGGGGAGTACGAGTGTTGCTCTTCATCAGAATGTTCTGAAATAATGGAGCCCTGGTCAGAAGAGGGAGAATCTTCCTCCACTCTGGGTCTCTTGTCCAGAGGGGGTTGGGAACCCCTGATAAGAGTAATTAAATCCTCAGCCATTTTTAGCATCTGCTTTTTAGGCATGGGGCCTGGAGATGGGCCCTGTGCAACAGGCCTCTTGGGATGCATGGCTGATTTGGACTTAGTAAAGGCCTTTATGGAAAAGGAAGATGAGGGTCAAAAGACACCATGGGTGGAAGTGGACCTGTCCACATTAGGAGGCTCAACACTCACAGTGGCTTCGGTAGCTGTAGTCTGGGTATGGGCCGAGGCACCTGCGGTCTCGGTTACAGAAGACACCGCCAGAGAAGTGTCGTCGGTAGTCAGGGGCTGCGTAGGCGCCTCGCTGAGAACCGGACCACGTGTAGCCGCTTTTGGTGTCGGTGGAGACCGCGGACCTCGCGTGTCGGTCTTTGTCCTTGCGTTTTTTGGACAAAACGGTAGACGGAGTCTCCAACGACATTTTATAATCAAAAGCTTTACCAAAAAAGTGCTGGGCGAACTCCGCCCGACGCTTAATAGTGCGTTTATTGAAAGTAGCGCAAAAGCGACAGCCCGAGAAGTCGTGGTCTGGGCCTAAACAAGGTATACAGAGGGAATGGAAATCCTTATGCGGTATTTGCTTCCCACAAGAAATACAATTGTTAACTTTGTCTGACATCGGTCTGAGGCAAGAAAAGTTTCCCCAATGGGGTACTTAGCTTTAAAGAAGACTTCGGTTTCCAAATTTTTGTAATTTCAGGAGCTGGCCGACCGGCATTTGCGAACTGCTTCTGCTTCGGGCACCGCGCGGCAAAAAAGACTGAAGAAAATGGCGTCGGCTGTGTCTTACATACCCCTGTCGCACTGACGTCAGGAAAGAAAGCGACGACAACCGACGCCGGACCTAGACTTTGGAATTCGGCTGACCGAGGACCCACCTGACGGCAGGAGAACCCATCTGTTATGACTGCAGCTGTATGCACAATGAACATCCAATGCTATTAGGATCACCATTGGCCTAACTTCACTGATTTTATGATGTATGGTGGGGGTGAAGGGTAAGGGAGGAAAGTCACAGAGAAACAGACCAGTCCATGGGAAAGAGAAGACATCTGTCCCTCCAGGCTCACTTGAGCAGGGCCCTTGAACTGATTTTTTTTGTGTGTTTCCTCTTCTGGTCTGAGGTAAAAAGACTTACTTTTTTACACCCCCACACCTGTATGCCTGGAGGAAAACCTCCAGTCTGAGAATGCACTTGTGAGGATATACGGCTGACCTCCTTATCGAATCTGCCAGGCAATTTTCTCTTCCTACTAGATACTGGGCCAGGAGGGCAGTTCCCAGAGCTGCATGGCCATTCAGCACGTCTGTGCTTAAAAGTAGTGTTTCTAGTTTCAATTCTGTCATGGAAGCCACTACAGCTATCTGTACATCAATCATTTCTTCTAAGTTGATGTGTTTTGCCTTGAAGGCACTTTCCCAGCTGCCCTGCACAATCATTTCTCTCGAGAGGTTGCCCTAGACCAGGTTTCAGGTCTTGGTGGTGAGGACCAGTTTGCCTACCTGCATCTGAAAAGGAGCTAACTGACTGACTGCTTTGGCATGCTTGAATCCATCAGAGCAGCTCCGTCCTGATACACTATAGAGAAAGAACCTGAGTTTGTAATGAGTGCTGGTGTTAGCACCAATTGCTCTTGATGTACGACTGAATTTTCTCATATGGATCTTAGCTAAGCACATCATGGGATGCATTAAGCCATGAACCCCAAAATCCAGAGGAATCCCCTGCCAGATATTAAGGTTTTTTCTAGAATGCTTCAGAAGTACTGGGTCAGTAACAACACTTGGTCCTTTGTAGGGTATGCCTTATAGTACCTGGAATCCAACTCTACACCCAGGAAGGCCACATCTTGGTGGATGTTTAGAGAAGGGACTTTTTTTTAGACATGGTGAACTCGGACTCAAAAAACACTCAATTGTCAACTGGAGGAGTGCCCTCAACACCTCCAGGGAAGATCCCTGAATAAGGCTATTGTCCAAACATGGGTAAATGTGGGCACCCTTCATTCTGCAGTAGGCTATCATAGGAGCCATATATGTTTGATGAAGACAATGGAAGCAATGTAAAAACAATGAGTAAGGTATAAAAATGGCAGTGAGACCGACTCCCCCTCCCCAGCCTTGAAGTGGAGGAACAACCCATAGCCCTCTGCTATGGAAATGTGGAGGGAGGCATCTATCGGGTTGAATGTGGCCACAAAAGCTTTGGGCAGAATGCACTGCAGTACCTTTTGGAGTATGAGCATTCTGACTTTGAATGCAAGTATCAACTTGTTTAATTTAGGCAGGTCTAAATTAGGTCTCTAGGGCCCTTCCTTTCCACGGACAAGAAACAACCTTGAGTAAAACCATTTTCTTATGTCTTTTTTGATGGCCTTGGTCTATGGACCTTTGAGTAAGGAGCTTTAGAACTTGAGCCTGTGCCTTGATTTGCTAGTCTTTTAGAATGAGAGGAATACCTAAGAATTTTGGTGTGTGTGCAAAGTACATTCTATAACCTGATTTTACTAAGTTTAGAACCCATTTGTCCTGAATGATGATTTTTTTTTTGAGTTGTAAAAGGGACAGTTTGCCCCCTAGGTTTACTGGAGGAGTAAAGCGAAAGGTAGAGTTGGCATGGGATTTTTATTTGGAGGGGGGGGGCAGGAGTTGCTCTATCGAGTCAATGCTATTCCCTGCTAGGTCCACGGGGCTGGAAGTTATCAGGGCTGGGCTTGGGGTTGGCTTTCCACATTCCAGAAAATTTACCTTTTCTAGCCTTTCCGCTTTTGGTTATGGTCTAAGACAATGGAAAGGACCACTTCTTAGAGGAATAAATTCTGCTGAACCTGGGTGGGGAACATGCAGAAAGTCCTTGACTGTCTGCATGGTCATCAAGTTCTCCACCAGCTTCTTAAATACACTTTGCGGCTGGGGTCCAAACAGGAAATCCTTGTCTAAGACGACATCAAGGACTTCAGCTTTACCACGCTCTGAAAAGGCTGTTCTCTTATCCAGGTATGACTCCTAATAATTGACCCCATGGCAGCTGCCTGTTTGATGCCTCCAAAGCATCAAAGCCACAGAGGAGTGAGTGCTTGACAACCTGGAAACTGGTGCTGCACAGATACAAAAGCTCCTTTTGGAAAGCCTTGTCTTCCCTCACCCTCTATCTTTTGTTTCATATGATGCTGTAGGGACTCCTGGTATTAAAACTAACAATTCAAAGCTCTCATAGCTACAGCAGACGATGCAAACACTTTCTTGCCAAATCTCCTCATCATTTGGTAAGGGTTATTTATTTATTTTTAATAAGTACAGCTTCAGCTCCCTTGAATTTTGAGATCATCATCTCAGGATCTGCCACTGGATTCCTATAAAGGTGCTGGGGCTCAAGCATTCTGTATAACCACTCAAGTTTCTAAGGGCAGGGGGGACTGGGAGTCAGGCTGCAGGGATGTGTCCTGAATTACATAATATACCAATACTGGATAAATAAAGAGAGGTTTAGGCTCAGGAAGACCAAGAAATTGTTTGAATCTTTTTTTGGACTGGAGACAATCCTGAGTTTCTCAAATGAAGGGCTTTTTCATTTCATGAAGAATGCCTCCAAAAGAAAGACCATCATATATATGGTGAAGCTGAGGCAAGAGTATCATCTGACTCAAGGGTTGGCATATGATCCTGAAGTAATCTAGTCTACATATGCCAGCTGGTCTTCACTAGAGTCTTTAGAATCTGAACACTCCCGTGGGGAGGGTTTCTTTCTTTTTACAAGAAAGATTTCTGAGACAGGAATTTTTCACAGTCTAATTGCCTGTAGCTCATAAATTCCATGAGATCTTCAAGTCTGAATAAGTCTTGCACACAGACCTATGAATTGTGGGGATAAGGTCAAACAGCTGTGGCAAGCCAAAGACAGACTTCTTAGACTTTGGTGGCTTGGGCCTGAGCTTGGCTGTGGCATCAGGTAGTGGGGCCTCAGAATATGGCCAAGAGGGTGCGACTTGGATCTGGTCCCCTGGGATCTAAAAGACCTAGATATGGAGGAGAGCTTGCCTTCCCCCTCAATAAAGGGGATCCAGGCATCAAATGCCAGTGCATGCCCAGCAGCTCCAGACCCAAACGACACCTGTGTGTACTCAGCCAATGCAGATGGTGGCAGAGTAGAGATGGTGGCCTCTGAAGGGGTTTCGCCAAAGGCTTCAGCAGTGTGGAAGGTCACCTGAAGGGTCTGCCAAAGTATCTCACCTCCTTCAACTCTCTCAAGGCTGGCAGGGCTGATGCAGACAGAAAAAGTGGTGTTTTCCGGTCCTCTAGCACTCTCATCTGTAGGATGTCCATCCTTCTTTTTAAGCAGATCAACCAAGGGAGCAGCAGAGGCCACAGTGAGTGACGACAACCAAACACTCTCTGTGCTGCATGAAATAGTTTTGCAAACACATGGCTCTACCCCAATCATACAACTGTTGAAATAAACGTGGGACAACTGGGTATGCTGTGCTCCAGACCTATGCAGTACAAATACAGAAGTGGAAATCCCTGTGAAGAATCCATTTACCACACTCTAAACAGACATTAGATTACTTGCCTGACATCTTATCGAAATTCAAGCTACAAAGCAAAAGACTTCTTCTCCCCAGTGGGACATATGGCTTTGAAAAATAACATGCCGATGCATTTGGCTCCTACAGCATGAAAGAACTTAGAAATGAAAGCTAAAGACTATCATTTTTACCCAGATGTCAGAAGAGAGGATGTATGCTGGGACCGGGGGAAGACAAAAAGGCTCTGGCATATGGGCCGGCATTAGATTTCTGTAGGGCAGGAAATTTCTAAGAGTGATTACTGCAGCAGTGAATTACAATGAATGCTATGTTTTCCTACATTGGTTAAAGAGTTGGCTTCAGCAGATATTGGTTTAAAGATGCATCTGGTGTGTTCTCTGATATATCCATCACTTGGTTTTAAGATATTACTTGGAACGGTACCCTCAAATACTTGAAAAACAACTGAAATACACAGTAGATCTGTTATCCTTAATACCCAGAACAGCCAGGTACCATTTATGTAAAACTGACAACTCTATAGTCCCACTGAAAGTGTACTTTCATTAAGTTTAGGTCTTCCCTGAAGGATATAAATTATTATATACACACACGCACATATGTGCATGCATGCATGCATATGTGTATATATATATATATATATATATATATATATATATATATATATATATTATATATTTATATATTACATGTATATATATATATGTCTATATATATTTCTATATCTATATCTATATATATATATATATATATATATATATATGTATATGTATATATATATGTATATATATACATATATATATATATATATATATATATATATATATGTATATATATATATATATATATATATATATATATATATATATATATATATATATATATATATATATATATATATATATATATATATATATATATATATATATATATATATATATATATATATATATATATATATATATATATATATATATATATATATATATATGTATATATATATATATATATATATATATATATATATATATATATATATATATATATATATATATATATATATATATGTATATGTATATATATATATATATATATATATATATATATATATATATATATATATATATATATATATATATATATATATATATATATATATATATATATATATATATATGTGTGTGTGTGTATACAAATAAATCTATACTATACACACACTAAAATTTTAAATATAAATTATAATTAAATTCATTGAAGTACTCATTTCTTTGAAGAAATCACTGACAACTGAAAAACAAAAGTTATGTATGTACTTATCACAAAGCAAGATCCATGTTGTCTTCTTTCATCCAGCTCAAAAGATGGGTTATTGGATCCAATCTGATTTGACAATGGCACCTTTTTCAAGCTCCTGGATCCAGGGTTCTTACTCATCTCCTATACATAACTCTCCCTTCCCCCCTTGTCCCTACAGTACTGTCAGACTGAGTTTGTCTGCTTATGCACATCACTTTATCTAGCAGACACTAGATAACATAGGTGATTTGTCAAGCTCAATGCTGAAATCATAAGACCCTGGTCAGGTCCTTTTGATCAGCTGAAGGACACTATATTACAATACAGGTAAATAGAACAGAGAGGAGGAGGGGATGTTGAGCCAGATGTTGTCTTTTCTGTCCGACTCAACAGATGGGACAGATTCCTCAGCTACTACTAACCAAGACTGGTCTCACAGAAGAATATTCCAAAGGATGGTGGAGCCAAAGGATGCATGCGATCTAGACTGCATAAATCCAGCTTATAATCAGAGACAAAGGTATGAACAGTAGACCAAGTAGCCACAGCACAAATTTCATCTATTGGTACTCCAGCAAAGCAGTGGAGTTGCCACTGCCCTGGTTGAACGAGCCTTAGGTTTGTGTGGTAATGTCAATCTCATTTCTTTATAGACCAAAGCAATACAATCAGAGAGGTACCTGGACAAAGTAACTTTAGAAAAACTCTGACCCACAATGGTCCTTGAAAAGGAAAGAAACAGCTGGCGTTTTTCTAATGTCTTTGGGATGATGCAGATAAAAACTCAGCAGACCGTGAACATCCATCGACTGCAAAATAAATTTCCCTTAGTTTGAGAAATTTGGGGAGAAAACTGGTAGATTAATTGTCTGGTGAAGATTTGCTTCTGAGACCAGTTTAGGATGAAAGTGAAGACTGTTCCGAAGTGATGCCCCTTCCCTTATGAAAACAGAGTAAGGAGATTTGCAAGACAAAGCTTGTAACTCAAAAATTTTCCAAGATGAAGTGACAGCCACTAGGAAAATTGTCTTCCAAGACAAAAATTTTAGTTCTGCTTAAGCTGGTAGTTCAAAGGGATGACTAGTTAGGGCCTAAAGCATAGCAGTAATGTAAGAAGGAGGGAATGGATCTCTGACAAGAGGTCTTAGAAGAAAAGTTCATTTCAAAAAGGCCTTAAAAAATTTGAGTTAAGCAAAAAAAGTCAGTTTTTCTCCTAAGTGAACACTTCCAATCTGTACCTTAACTGTTGAGAAACTAGCACTTTCCTGAAATAGCCTTGCCAAAAGTCCAAGACAGATGATAATGCTGCTGAAAAAGGATCCCAGCCTTTGGAGGATACCCAGACAGCAAACCTCTTCCATTTGCTTTTGTAAACCTTCCATGTGTTTGGTTTCTGTGACGATGACAAAATCTGAATAACTACAGCAGAAAACCTGGTAACACTGGCCATCACTGGAAATGGAGGAACCAAGTGGTTAATCTCAAGACTTTTAAATCTTAGTGAGGCTGTTTGGCTGGGTGGAATAGAAGCTCTGGAAGAGGGTCCAGTACCCTGGGAGAGTGTTTCAGAGGAGGCCAGAGCTAGGGAAACAAGATATGTTGCAGCTAGAAGGGGGCAATGAGAGTCACTGTGGATTTTGCACCTTATAGTTTTCTGTATAAACTTAGTTACAAGCAGAAAAGTCTGAAAAGCGTACAGGAGACCTTGGAGGCCAACTATGAGCTACAGCATCCCTCGATGGCTGTCCATCTGGGAGGATCAGGGCAAAGTAGCTGCTGCACTTTGTGCTCAGGTATGACACTAAAAGGTCACTACATGGCTGACCTCAGTGACTAAAAATCATAGCTGCCACTGACTGTTTGAGGGACCACTAATGAGATAGAAGGATGGACCTGCTCAGTTTTTCCAACAAGTCACTGGATATCTCCAGGATGTACACTGCCACCAGAAAGCATTGAGAAGACAATGCCCACTGTCACACCTTCAAAACTTTGCAGTATAACAGGTATGAGTGGGTTTCTCCTTGCTTGGTGACATACCAGACCACTGCCATATTGTCCATCTACATGGATAACCTTGACCTTCGTTCCAAAAAGAGCTAAACTATTGAAGAGAGCACTGAAGAAGAATGTCTTAAAGCTCTCTGCAAAGTCACAGAGATGCATCCAGATGTGCCAGCAATAGCACTTGTCAGTGCCTGCTGCCCTCAATGATAAAGCAACTACACTGGAAAGCAAACAGACGCACTGAACATTGAAGAGTAGATAGCTGGGACGCTACAGTTTTTGGCAGCAGGCAGGTCACCTGACAGGGATTTGGAGTTCCTTAGTCAAATCCCTCTAGAAATAAGTAATGTCAGTGAGACAATTCAGCACAGGAAGTGCAACTATCATTGAGGCATAGGTCCATATCACAAACTTGTTTAATACTCTAGATTCCCTGTTAGGGGGATAGGCAGAGGTGCTCTCCTCTGAGTGCTCCTTTTTAGTGGTTACTGCAACCACCATGGCATCTATCGGGAGATCCTTGCACACATGGGTTCTGTTCCTGTGGACTATCAAAATTTTATACGGTTTCCTGGGAATAGTCTCTACCACATCTTTTTCCTTCCAAGCCCACTGAGAGTCCAAAGCAATGAGCTTATAAGTGGGCAGGACCACTCAGGAGGAGGAGGAGCCAGCCCTGAAAGACTAGATGAACACGGAATCCTCTGGTAAGGGGGCTACAGTGAACAAGACTCTCTCTGCTTCAAAATTAGAGGATGTCTCTGAAGGAGAAGTCTTCCAGAGGGGACCTTGGGGATCCTTCTCTCCTTTCTTAAAGTTGGTATCTTCATGGAATGACTCCTGAGAAGAGTCAATATTCCTCCTTTCCCAAGCCAGTTTCCCATGAACTTCCCTGGTGGAAGTTCCGGAGAAGGCCCTGAACTGGAAGTGGAACTCACCAAATGAGAGCCCTCAAGGATTAAAGAGGGTGGCTGTCCCTCTTTGGTAGGATGAGTGGAAACAGTAACAACAGGATGTGATGGAGGTTGAGAAGCTGCCAAATGGGTATGAGATAACTCCTTCCTTTACTTAGACAGAACCCTGTCAAACACCTTGAAACCTGAAGCCGAGAACAGTGCTGAGGAAGGCCTCTTGAAACCCAAAGAGACCAAAGGAACTTCCCTGGTCTGATCCAACTAGGCTCTAATGTCTGCTTCAAAGCCAAGCTGTCAAGGTCCAAAGCAACCAGATGGCAATGAAGAAACCAAAGCAACTTTGGAGTTGACCTCAGCCCGAGCCTTTCAGCTCAGAGAGACTTTGTGATTTGAAGAAGCCAGAGTCAAAAGGGTGAGGCAAACAGTCTGAGTCGAAGCTGACCAAGCTTTCGATTCCGACAAGGAACTTTTGCAGGTGTCACTCAGAACTGTGTGCATCAGTCGGACTGGAGAAGGAGGCATCAATAATGGAGATGTTGAGACCTGACCCTATCTGAATCTGTGTCTGGAGAAATTTTCACATCATCCTATCAATGTTTGTTTCCAAAAGTCTCCTTGACTATCGAATGGACCTGAACAAAGATGCCACCGAGGGTGGTCTAGAGATTCAGTGGGTCGGTCTGTCCTGTAAAATAAGAGAGTGGGGACGAGGACTGGCTGGCTCTGGCAAAATAACAAAAAACAAAAAACAAAAAAAAAAAAAACAGCAGGGTTGAGATTGTCCTGCCTGGTGGTACAATCACAATCTTGGAGTCTTTAGCTAAAGGCCAGAAGGACCTGACATATCCATGGATCTCTTTCGTGATTCTTCCTTTATTTTTCTTCTACTTTTTCATCCGCTCTACGTACTCCTTTCTTCAGTTGACTTACATTTGTCTGGCCTATTCACAAAAAGAGAAGCCGAAGCAGAAGTTACAGATGTTGAATCTCCCTCTTGGGCAGGCAGAAAACCCTTGAGCACTAATTTGTTCCTCCTGTCTACAAGAACCTTAGTTCCAAAGGAAGTGTAGGACTTGCATTCAATGTCTGTGACCAACGCCTAAACAGTACACACAAAGGGTGTGTGGGAATCTCCTGCCTGCAAGTACATTTTTTTTTAAATCCAGAGGCCTTGTCAGACATTATCACCACAGCAACAAGAGAAAAACAGCAACAATCACAGCATGCAATCTCAAAGGTGAAAGACCTGTACCTTAAAACTAACCATCACAAACTACTATACAGCAAAAGGTAGCAAGGGAGGAAACAATTTTTTTTGTGTAGGAGAGGAAGTAACTCCCAAAAATGTTAAGAAAGCTTAGAAGGCTAAGCTATAACAACTGCCTAAGGAAAACTAACAGTAACACTACAGAATGTAAACAGAATGAAAGCTCTTCGGGAAAAAAAGACTGGAACAAAAAATAATGCACTTAACGGAAAGATGAGCACTGAGCCCTCAGAATCATGTCTCGACCATAAAGAAAGCGAACGAGTTCTGATATGTGGTAGGGAGATGAGGGGATTATGTATGGGGTAGAAGCCTGAGCCCAAGTTCAAACAGAGTGAAAAAGGCATTAAGGTTGGATCTGATTGGATCCTGTAAGCCATCTGTCCAGTTGGAGAGAAAAGACAACATCTGATGACATTTCATTGAAAATATATATCACTAAATCACAATTTATTGAAAAGTTCATACACGGTAAATACAGAAAATATACCTCCAAAAGCAAGATCCCCTGTATCCCCCTTATCATTCCTTACTTAAGTGTACTAATTCCATAATTGCATACCCAAGGAGAAAGACTGAATCAGTGACAGTGCATAAACACACACTATATGCCCTACATCCTGCATGAGCATGTGTGTGACATACAGTGCATACAAGATCTAAAGGCTTTGGTATACTGGCTGGAAGTATGGGCTATCCTTGGCAGGAGATCCTTAAGGTTACAAATACTGAAAGAGTGATATAGAAGGACAGCAGCTGATAAGTAGGAAGATCATCACCTTTATATCAAAGTATCCCTGCAGTGGCTAACACTCGTTTGAGATGTACACTAGCCCAAGGAATTACTATTGCAAAACTCCACCTCAAATTAAAGTCTAGAGAATCAATTCCACCCAAGCAGCACATGAGATAAAATGTATTACTCTGAAGAAAATAAAAAAAATCAAAATAGCGCTGTAATAATTTCTGAATATAAAACATATTTTTAAAAAAAAATCACACAAATACACTATATCAGCTTTACTGCACAATTTTACAGGATAGCAAATATGCTTGATTCTGGGATAGAAAAATACCTACAGCACACATAAAACAAATGACCAAAAGGTGCATTTCTCACCCCTCCCTTACAAAAAAATAATTTAGAGTACCACAAAATAATAATGACACACAAAACATCCTTAGTATTATGTATTTCCATACCTCCTTGGGTTGCTGGAACATTAAGAGTGACAATTTTGCTATTGGCAGGGAGTGGAAGCTTGGCAGTGATCACTTTACCTGCCATGGTTGCTGGATTCCCTGTAATCTGCAGCGTCTGACCTGAAGTAACAATGGTTGCAGCTGAAGTGGTGACTGCGCTGCTGGCTAGAAAAAAAAATGTATACATTTATATATATAAAAAACACAGTAACAACTCAGAAGATTCAAAACTGATATTAGCTGTTACAATTTTAAATATATGTATGCATTTAAAAGTTGTCTAGCATGCAAAAATGACTGTGAATAGGAGAAGAAAAAAAAAAAAAAAAAACAATTAAAACCAGTGGAAATATTCTAAGAACACTGTCCAGCTTTTATAAAATCCTTTCACTAAAACATCTTCAAACTGGGGATGAACTGTTAACAGCTAAAGAACAGGAAAATAAAACCAACCAACCAAATTATTGTTCTGTATAATTAAGACAGTGGGATCGGCCGTGGTGGTGCAGTGCTTAGCACTGTTGACTCACAGCAAAAGGTTCTCCAGTTCGATTTTCAGCTGGAGCTCCTTCTGTGCGGAATCTGTATGTCCTCCTTGTGGTCGAGTGAGCTTTAAAGACATGCAGGTAAGTGTATGTGTGAGCCTTCTGTGAAGGCTGAGCTCTGGGCTGGCAAGTCGACACCGTAAAAACACCACTGCTAATCAATCTGCGGACCGCTGTGATCTGCTGTGGCGACCACAACCGTGAAAAGCCGAAATGCATTGCTTTATAAATTAAGCCAGTGTCACAATCAGAATGTGGGCTAAGTAGTCTTTATTGATCATCAAATGTTGTTTCTGCATTCCTTGCAAAGCACCTTCTTTTATTAACATTGATTATTATGGTGCATCTGACTAAGGTTTTTTTTGTCTTCAAGGGTTAAAGCTTTGCAAAAACCCAACAGCAGCTTAAAAAAAGTAACAACAACTCTTTTTAACAGCAAGTCTAGCAAAGCCCTGATAATGACCAAGCAACATAAGTTTGAATAGCAGCAGAAGTGCCTGAAGAAGCTGGCATGCAGGGACAGGAATGAAAAGGCTGTTTGTTCGCCTCTCTTTGGTGGGGTAGGAGAATGGTGAACATGCTGGGGAGGTGGCCTAAAGTCCAGCGTTGTCAGTGATTAGATTGGAAGTACATGAGACAGGCAGTGGGGTAGGCATGTGGACTGGCATCCAGGAATGGGAAGTTTCAACACAGAGTTGTGGTAGTCCCCACACATCCATATGCAGTTCTCTGAAGTAAACTAATGCATCTACAGGGAATTAGAGCAGTGTACAGAGACAGTCTCAGAATTATTTGACCCCAAAATCTTTGAAACAGTGAATATTTATACAATGCCACAAATGGAAATTTAGATTCCAAGAGATTGTCATTTTAGAAGAGGATTGCAATTGACAGCTATGGCTGACAACACTGAAAATGTAAACTGGCATACAAGCCTTTGTACTGGGTTGCTACATCGGTATAATGGTAGACCTTAAAGATCAAGTGCAAAGATTTGTTACCTTTTCTTTTTGGTATAATTATGCTCTTAACGTGTAAAGTGGGCTTTCTTATTCTAAAATGTGTAGTTTTTACTGATATTTATTAAGTTTAATTAAAAAGAAGTTATGTACTCACCATAACGTTACATCTGAGTAGGTACTTCATTTGTCTGCAACCTGTAGGTATCGGATCCGACCTCGGATCCGAGCCGGCAGCTTTACTAGCTAAAAGATCAGAGCTCCTGGCTCCTCCCCTTACCCATAATCCCCTGCTACATGCTCCCTTTCCTCAAATCGAGTTTAATTAATCTAACAACCAAGACCCTCGACAGAGGACCAAAGTAATGCCTAAACGCATGAAACAATCTCAATCATGATCAGGAACCACGATAATGGTTAGGGGGCATGGAGGGGGGGGGTCGGTTGCAGACAAATGAAGTACCTACTCAGATGGAACGTTATGGTGAGTACATAGCTTCTTTATCTGAAGTAGTTACTTCATTTGCTCTGCAACCTGTGGGACAGAGTCCCCAGCTACCTAAAAACCTTGGGAGGCCCTCAAGGAAGGATATTCCGAAGCACCGCGGAGCCAAAGGAAGCCCTACTCCTGGATATCATATCCAATTTATAATGAGAAATGAATGTATGAGAAGAGGACCAAGTAGCTGCTGAACATATGTCGTCCAGGGGAAACCTGGACCAGAAGGCTGCTGAAGTGGCTATGGATCGGGTTGAGTGGGCATGGACTCCGATAGGAGCAGGTTTACCTGAGGCTACATACGCATGAATGATGCACTGTGAAATCCAATTTGCTAAGGTAACTTTGGTAATAGCTCTACCAAGAGCGGATTTGGCAAAGGACACAAACAATTGATCAGCCTTGCGAGTATCCTTCATCCTGTGCAAGTAAAAGCGTAGTTGTCTATGTACATCCAACTTGTGCAATTTGTATTCCCCTTTGTTCTGAAAGTTGGGAAAGAACACTGGTAAATTAATTGACTGATTAATATTCGACTCTGAAGCTACCTTTGGTAAGAAGGAAGGGTTAGTCCTGAGAGACACTCTATCTCTATGAAAGATTAGATAAGGGGGTTTCATGCAAAGGGCTTGAAGTTCCGAAACCCTCCTGACTGAAGTAATAGCAACTAGAAAGGCTGTTTTCCATGATAAGAACTTTAATGGAACTGAGGCGGCAGGCTCAAAAGGTGGGCTTGTCTGTAAAACCAAAGTTAGATCCCATGGTGGGACCGCATTCTTAACTGGTGGTTTCAATAGAAAAATACCTTTCAAGAAGGTTCTGCATATCTTCGCAGAAGCTAAAGATCCCAGCCCATCCCCTACATGAAAATGGGAAATGGCTGCCAATTGTACTTTAACTGTAGATGCACTGGCTCCTTGATGAAAATGTGTGACAGAAAATCAAGAACCGCCAGAATAGGGACGGTAAAGGGATCTAAGCCCTTGTCCTTAGCCCAGACAGAAAAACGCTTCCACTTACTACTGTAAATTTTCCTGATAGCAGGCTTGTGAGCGGCTACCAGAATGGCCTTTACTGGTGATGAGATGCCGGGAGTTATTGCCATCACTGGAACTGGATCAACCAAGCCGCGAGCTTGAGGTTTACCAGGTTCGGGGGTTGCACTCCCGCAGGATGCGAAATCAGATCCGGAATGGGATCTAAGATCCATGGAGGAACTACACTGTAAGACCGCAGACAAGGGAACCAGATCTGGCGAGGCTAGAATGGGGCTATGAGGATAATCCTGCTCCCCAACTGACGTGCTTTCTGAATGAACTTCGTCATAAGAATAAGGGGGGGATAAGCACAGAGGAGACCGGGTAGCCAAGCATGAACCAGAGCGTCTCTGGGGCTCTCCCCTGGTGGGGAAAGTATCGCGAAAAACTCGCTGCACTTTGTGTTTGACGGAGAAGTGAAAAGATCGCAGCAAGGTAGACCCCATTTGAGGAAGATCTGTTTCGCAACTGATGGTTTCAGAGACCACTCGTACGGTGTGAGGATCACGCGACTCAGTTTGCACGCCAGAATGTTGGACCGACCCGGAATGTGCGTTGCTACCAAAAAGTGGTTGGTGGATATCTCCCACTCCCAAACTCTCATAGCCTCCCGACAAAGGGGATAAGATCTGGTCCCTCCCTGTTTGTTTATGTACCAGACTACCACCATGTTGTCTGTTTGAACTGCAATAGTCCCTAGAGGAAGAAGGTCGTGGAGAGCTTGCAACACCAGAAGCACCGCCTTCATCTCCAGGACATTGATATGCAAAGCGGTCTCTAAGGGGGTCCACGTGCCTTGGACGGTTCTGCCCAAAGAATGCCCCCCCACCTGAGGCGAGAAGCATCCGTGGTCAACGTGGCTTGGGGCGGAGGCATCACGAAGGTTCTCCCTTCCCGCAGCTCCCGTGAGCGAAGCCACCAGAGGAGGGAGTCCCTGCAAGCCCTGCTCAGGGGAATAGGGGTGTTCAATGGATGTAGCAACAGAGACCATTGGACTTGAAGGGTCCATTGCAAAATCCTCATTCGTAGACGCGTGTGTAGGCAAGGACTGATTGCCACCGCCATAGAGCCTAGTGCTCTCAGGACTAACTCTGCCGACAGAGCCGGGTTCCGAAGGAGGGCTATAACCTGACATGACAAACTGTTCACCCTGTCTGAAGTTAGTAGGGTCCGAGAGAGGCGAGTATCCAATTTGGCCCCTATAAATTCCAGATCCTGCACAGGATGAAGAAAGGACTTTTGAAGGTTTATCGAAATGCCCAAACTCTGGGCAAGAGTTAGAGCATAATCCCTGGCAGCACACAGTTGATGCCTGTTGGAGGCGGTGAGGAGCCAGTCGTCCAGGTATGGAAAGACCTGAATGCCCTGGAGTCTCAGGTGGGCTGCAACCACTGCCATGACCTTGGTGAACACCCTGGGGGCTGAGGTGAGGCCGAACGGAAGAACCCTAAATTGATAATGACTGGCTCCCAGCCGGAAGCGGAGAAACCTCCTGGATCGTCTGTCCATCAAAATGTGGTAGTATGCATCTTTGAGGTCTATGGAGCACATCCAGTCATTCTCCCGAAGGAGGAGGAGAATTGATTGAAGAGTGACCATCCAGAATTTCTCTTTGGGAATGGACAGGTTCAGGGAAGAAAGATCTAGAATCGGTCTTAAGTCCCCCGTCTTTTTTGGCACTAAAAAGAACCTGGAGTAATAGCCCAATCCGAACTGGTCTGGCGGGACGTGCTGGATGGCTCTTTTTTCTAGCAGCTTCGAAATCTCTGAAGCTGTCGCCTCCCTTTGATCGAGTGGGACATCGGGGAGGCGCTTCATGGGGGGGGGAGATTTAGGAAGGGAATGGAATAACCTCTGGATATGATTCGGAGCACCCTGGATATGATTCGGAGCACCCATCGATCCGTCGTGATGGACTCCCAATTTAGTAGGTGCTCCGACAAACGCCCCCCAACTGCCTCCAGAGAGGGACAGTCGGGTAAGCCCTCAGGGCTGTTGCGCGGGCCTGTCCGAGAACGGTTCTCTAGACCTGAAGTTACGCGGCCCCCCCTCTGCCTCTGGGCCGGCGTCCACCTTGTCCTCCTCTGCCTCTGAAGGACGAGGGGTCCGAAGCTGGGCAGGACTGCTGAGACTTCTGGAACCACATCTTCTTTTGTCCCCTTTGATTCCTGGAAAAGGATCATTGGGGATTAGAGAAGTGGACCCCGATGGCAGACAGCGTCTTCCCGTCCTTTTCGCTTTGGACCAGCGTCTCGCGGACGGTCTTGCCAAAGAGCGAAGAACCATCAAAGGGCGCATTCGCGAAGGACGCCTTAAAGGGTTCCGCAAAAATCACAAAGGCGCTGCCAGGCGTGACGCTGCAAAACGACCCCTGCTCCGTTAGCTCTAGCAGCTCCCTCCGTAGCATGGGAGAGTAGCTGCACAGACGTGTTAGATATAGACTTTAGAGTGGCCATACAAGTCGAAAAAGTCCTCTTATCCTCGACCGTCATGGACTCTGGTGGAGCTGCAGCGTATTCCTTTATTAGGTCTCGCTGGAGTCTGATGATGTGTGCCATGTAGTTCAGCGCCCTTACAGAGAAGGTGGCTGAAGTGAACACCCGCTTCCCAATGCGGTCCAACGTCCGAGATTCCTTATCCGGAGGATGGACCGAGGAACTCTCCTGTGCGAGTTCCTTCTTTGTGGCAGCCGCCACCAACATGGCATCCACAGGTGAACCCTTAGACCAGGCCTGCCTATCAGGGGGAGGGCTAAGAATTTTATCTGGCCTTCTTGGAATTGGCTCCACGGTGTCCGGCTCCTTCCATGCCCTGGTAGTAATTAAGTCTACCAGGGGGTCAGCCGGGGACACCCAGGAGATAGACGGGCCTGCCTCAAACGCCTCAAAAAACACGGACTCGTCCGAGGAAAGTTTTTGGGCAGACCACCCCCCTCTAATTCGCAACATTTCCATGATGTCTCCAAAGGAGACAAGGAGACATCCTCAGGGGGTGACCTTGGGGAACCTTCCCCTTCATCCAAATCCGTGTCTTCCATGAGGGACCAGGTGCCTCCTTTTACACTTCCGTTTGCGAGGAACCTCCTCAGTGGGACTATCCGAGGAGGGCTCACCTACGGGGTCCTGGTCCTCTAAGGGAACTAACTGGAGGGTCGGGGCAGGCTGTCCCAGTGGTCGGATGATGGAGGATACACCCAAATGCATAGGGAGAGCAGGAGGATCCATCGCCCGGACCGGGGATCTGGAAGGTCTCGACAGAACCCTCTCCACTACATCAAACGCCGAAGGCGAGCCGCTCTCCCCAGGCTCCGAAAGCAGCCTCCCCGGCTCCAAAGTAGGGATCGGTGTCGGAGCTGATGCGGTCGGATCCGAGAGGGAAGTGTGCTCCGACCTGAACGGCGCCGAAGACACACCCACTCGTACAGATCCGACGCTCGGCTCTCGGCACCGAGAGCTAGGATCCGACACACTCGAGGGTACAGTTGGCGTCGAAGTTACCGGAACTATCGGCGCTGACAACTCCCCGGTTCCGAAAGGGCCCAGATCAGATGACTCCGAAACTCGAAAACGGGTTGGAGAAGGAGCTATCGGGGCAAAAAGAGGGGCTGCTCTCCCCCCTGAGGGGGGAGGGAGGCCGGAGCACCCCCATCTGCATCTGAGTCTGCAAAAATCGACGCATCATCCGATCCATGTCCGCGTCGGTCAGGCTTCTTGTAGATCTAGAAGAGGTCGTCGAGGTGGGCCGGGAGGGCCGCCTCGACAACCTTGAGGGAGACTGGTCCTCCTCCTCCGGCTCCGGCGAGAAACAAGGTGAATAGAGCCAAGAGGGTGAAGATCCGGAAGCCCTCATAGAGGAACTAGCAACTTTAGATGGGGCTGAGGGATAAGTCTCAGCCCGCCTCTTGTGGCTTCTATGTTTCTCCTTTTCTTTATGCCTCTTCTCTCTGGTAGAGGCAGAAGAGTCCCCTGAACCCTGCACAGAAGAGGGAGGTTGAGTCCCAGGCAGAGTCGGGGGATCTAAAGGCACGGGGGGCTGCAGTAGCAGCCTGTGCCTTAGAGGGAGAGGAAGAAGAAGTGTCCTGCGGTAACAAACCTGCCAGGATCAACTTGTTCTTCCTATCCCTGATGGCCCGGGGGTTGAATGCTGCAAATATCTGGCAGCTGGTGGACAAGTGGGCCTCCCCCAGACACAAAACGCACTGAGTGTGGCCATCAGCTGGGGAAAGTTTATGGCCACACTCAGTGCATTTAGAAAAAAACGGCTTTGGGCCCTTCAGCCATCACACTAAATACACCCACACACTAAGGGGAGGGAAACACAAAAAATAAGCTAAATTTTACCATAAAAAATTTAAACTAAGGCTATCACTCGATGATTGAGGACTAAATCAAACACACACACTACCTAAAAATCAACTTTTCTCTGACTTTTTGAAATATAAACTGGAACGTTCTCACCCACGCCTTAGGAGCTCTTCACTAGAAGCTTCTTTCAGCCACGGCAAACGAGATCTGAGGAAAGGGAACATGTAGCAGGGGATTATGGGTAAGGGGAGGAGCCAGGAGCTCAGATCTTTTAGCTAGTAAAGCTGCCGGCTCTGATCCGAGGTCGGATCCGATACCCACAGGTTGCAGAGCAAATGAAGTAACTACTTCAGATCTGGTGTTTCTATTTAACGCACACTGAACAACTGTCCAGTTACTTTCAGATTCCATGTCATCTAGCCCCATCTTCTGATGATGCATTAGAGTGTGAAACAGTTCTGTAGTGGGTTAGCATGATGTCTGCAGCAGATTTTATTACAAAGTCACCTTTTTATTACAAAGTCACCTGTGTACCTCACAATCAGTTAGTCAGACAATAAGTCAATAAATACACAGTTATATTCAAGTGGATAGTAACAAATTAGCTGGAATAGGAAAAGAGTCTTAGTAAGGTGTATTGTGCTTGGGAAACTGTAATACAACAAATGTAAACAAATAAATCATTGTCTACGAATTGACTGGCTGATCATTTTTAGTAAGAAAACTACGAATGTATGAATCATATACATTCTGGATTTGTCTAGAACATCAGTTAAGAAGAAGAAAAAAAAAACAGAGAGGAAAAAAAACATAGGAGAGTGAAGATTTTTAACATCTTTGAAAGTTGGTTAAAACACTGCACTGTTGAAGAGACAGCAGCACACCTCGCAACTTCTTTGAGAATTCTGGGTAAATCTAAAAATAACGGGAGGACAAAGGAGCAAATCTGTGAAAGTTTTTTAAGGTACGTATCTACTTTATTAAAAAGTTAATTGAACAGATTTTGCATCAGCATACACCAGGATAAATTATATCCCTAAATTTGAACTAATACCTATCCACACCTTACAACTCATCTCCCATCTTCACTCACTTCTTTACTTCTATCAAATGTTCTCCCCCCTGGTTTTCTCTCTACATATTCCACAAGTCTGCTTTTCCCTCACTTTATACTGCAATTACTGCTTGTATTAAACTGGCAAAATTTCTCTAAATAGTAAATCGTCATATAACTCATATTGAGAAGTTATGTACTTACCATAACGTTCCATGTTAGTTGTCTTCTTCTCGCCTTCTTTCTTGCTGGATGGGTTCGGAGCCAAACCTCGGCTACAACTCGGCCTAATACTAAAGCTTGCGAGCTATTTTTACTGGCTCGAGGCTATGCTATGTCCCATAATGCTAGGCGTCATATACCTAGATCTCATTTGATAGCTAACACTATGGACATATATGTCCCACCACAACAGAGAATAATCCACCTAATCATAGATACAAAAAAAAATATATATATATATATATATATATATATATATATATATATATATATAAACCCCTCTGGAAGAGCTAGCAAAAAAGAGGGAGCAAGGGAGCTAGCTGGGGATATAACTGAGGGGGCAATAACTCTCACAAGGTACTCTAGATCTTCCCAGGCTAGGGGGATGGAAGGTGGGCCGCAAAAAGAAGGCGAGAAGAAGACAACTAACATGGAACATTATGGTAAGTGCATAACTTCTCAATGTTAAGTTGTCAATCTTGCCTTCATTCTTGCTGGATGGGACAGCGTCCCTAGCCCCTAAATCCTGGGTGGCTCAATGGAACAAACTCTTGAGTACAGTGGAACCAAAATCAGCCCGACTTCTGGAGGCCATATCGAGCTTGTAATGAGAAATGAAGGTATGAGGAGTGGCCCAAGTGGCCGCTGCGCAAATGGAATCCATCAGCAATCTTGCCTGAAAGGCTATTGAAGAAGCTAAGGCTCTGGTTGAGTGGGCTCTAGGCTTAGTAGGAAGTTCCCTGTTCCTCAACTGATAGACCAACATGATAAGACAGGACAACCACCTGGACAAAGTTACCTTAGAGACTTGGTTGGCCTTGCTTCCCTTCCGCATAAGACAGGAAGAGCTGGTTTGATTTTCTCATCTGCTTAGTTCTATCCAGGTAGAAGCGTAATTGACGGTGAACGTCCAAACAATGTAACTTTCGTTCAGCTCTATTGGTGTAATTTGGGAAGAAGACTGGAAGATCTATGGTCTGATTCAGATTTCTCTCTCAGATTATTTTGGGTAAAAAAGATGGATTAGTCCTAAGTGACACTCTGTCTTTGTGAAAAACAAGATAAGGAGGGTGAACGCAAAGGGCTTGAAGTTCCGAGACCCGTCTTGCTGAGGTGATGGCTACTAAGAAGAGTGTTTTCCACGAGAGCAACCTCAACGAACAAGAAGCCGCCGGCTCAAAGGGAGGAAGAATTAAAGACGACAGTACCAAATTTAAGTCCCACGGTGGGGGAGGATCCTTAACTGGGGGCCTAAGTAAAAGGGTTCCTTTTAAAAAGGCTTTGCAAAGTTTGTGGGACATGATGCTGGTCTCTGACAAGCCAACATGGAAATTTGCAATAGCTGCCAGTTGAACTCTGATGGTAGCTGAGGAGGAGCCCAATCGAAAGAGTTCTGCTAGAAACTCAAGATCTGTCTGGACAGGAGCCGTAAAGGGGTCCACGTGTTTTCCCCCTGCCCAGAAAGAGAAACGCTTTCATTTGCTAGCATAAGTCTTTCTGGTAGTAGACTTGTGAGAAGCGAGGATGATATCACAAACTGGTTGAGAGATAAGGGGAAGCCTGGCTAGGGTTGGAAGTGGAGCAACCAAGCTGTGAGGTTGAGAGATCGAAGGGACTGATGCAGCCCGCCTGATTGATGGGGTCAGAAGATCTGGCACTGGGTCCAGATGCCAGGGCTGCTCCAGTAGATGGCGTTGCAGGAACGGAAACCAAACTTGTCGAGGCCAGTAAGGGGCAATGAGTATCATCCTGGCTCTCAAGGCAGTCGCTTTCTGGATTAATTGAGTAATCAAGGGAAAGGGGGGGAATGCATACAGAAGACCCCGGGGCCAATCATGAACTAGAGCGTCTCTGGGGAGTAGACCTGGGAGAGGAAAGAGGGTGAAGAAGTCTGGGCACTTGCTGTTTAGAGGTGTTGCAAAAAGGTCGCAGCAAGGTTGACCCCACCTTCTGAAAATTCTTTCCACTACTATCTGGTTGAGAGACCACTCGTCAGGCATGAGAATGGCTCTGCTCAGTCTGTCCGCTATGATGTTGGACTTCCCAGGAATATGCGTTGCTACCAGAAACCGTTGAGAAGAGATCACTCATTGCCAAAGTCCAAGTGCTTCTCGACATAGGGGGTAGGATCTGGTTCCGCCCTGCTTGTTGATGTACCACACTACAGACATATTGTCTGTTTGAATTGCAATAATCCCGGTGGGTAGAGAGTCCTGAAGGGCCTGCAACGCTAAAAGTACCGCTCTCATTTCCAAGACATTTATGTGCAAGTGGCATTCGAAGGGTTGCCATGTGCCCTGGACTGTCCTGCCCCGAAAATGCCCCCCCCACCTGATCAGGGAGGCATCCGTTGTCACAGTGGCAACAGGAGGAGGAAGGACCACAGGTCTGCCCTGGAGTACCTGAGGGGAGACCGTCCACCAAGAAAGGTGTCTTTTGCATGACTGAGTGATTAGAATGGTGTGTGACATGGGGAGCTGCTGAAAGGACCACTGGGCAAATTGCATCCACTGCAGGATCCGCATATGAAAATGTGCTAGGGGGAGTAAAGTGATTGCTGCTGCCATGAGACCAAGTGTTTTTAGTACAAATCTGGCTTGAACTCTGGTCTCCTGTAATAGGATCTGAACATGGTTGCGAATGTCTGAAGCTCTTTGTGTGGGTAGTTTTGCTGAGAGCTCCACTGTGTTTAAAACGGCGCCTATGAAGGGTAATAGACTGACAAGGCGACAATGCAGACTTTTCGAAATTTATAGAGATACCTAGTGCGTTGCACGTTTGTACAGCGTAATCCCTGGATTGGAGTAGTCGATGCCTGGTGGTGGCAGTAAGGAGCCAGTCGTCTAAATATGGAAACACCTGGAATCCTTGTCGTCTCAGGCGAGCCGCAACCACTGCCATGCATTTGGTAAACACGCTGGGGGCTGTGGTGAGGCCAAAGGGCAGGGCTCTGAATTGGTAGTGACTGGCTCCCAGCCGGAAGCGGAGAAACCTTCTGGAGCGCCTGTTCATCTTGATATGGTAGTATGCATCCTGAAGGTCTATAGAGCACATCCAACTGTCCTGACCCAGAAAGGGTAGAATGGACTGTAGCGTGACCATCCGGAATTTTGTTCTTTGAACAGACTTGTTTAGCCTGCTGAGATCCAAAATAGGTCTCCAGTCCCCTGTCTTTTTTGGTACCAAAAAGAACTTGGAGTAGATACTGGATCCTTGTTAGTCTGCTGGGACTGGCTGGATGGCCCTTTTTCTTAGCAGCTTTGAAATTTCTAGTGCTGCTAGATCCCTCAGACCAGGTGGAACGTCTGGAAGGGGCCCTTTTGGCTGTTGTGGGGTGTGAGTAAAGGGAATTCTGTAGCCCTCGGATATGATCGACCGTACCCATTTGTCTTGCGTGAGGGAATGCCAGGCTTCTGGGTACAGTGATAGTCTTCCCTCGACTGCCTCCAAAGGTGGACAGTGCTGGAAGGGTTTGTCAGAGAAAGATTCTCTGCTACCCTGATTCTGCATACCCCCCCTGCCCCTCGGGCGGCGTCTATTATTGTTCCCTCCTCTGCCTCTGGAGGGAAGCTCACCACATGCGTCAGGCAGTACTCCCTGAGGTTTGCGGAACCACATTTTCCCACCTTTCTGACCCTTAGGGTATGGTCTAGAAGGGGTAGAAAAACGGACTCCTACGGCAGAGAGAGTCTTGCCTTCCTGCCCACACCTGGTCAATGTATCCTTCACTTGAGGTCCAAACAAGGCAGAACTGTCAAAGGGGGTGTTAGTGAAAGACGCCTTGAAAGGGTCGGCAAAGTTACAAAGCCGCATCCAGGCATGTCTCCTTAGAGCAACGCCCGTGCCTGCAGCCCTACTCGCTCCATCGGCGGCATAGGAGATGAGCCGCATGGAGGAGTTTACAACAGAGTTCAGGGTCCCTAGCTGGGAGTTGATCTTTTCCTGAGACCCCGCAGCTGATGGGTCCTGCAAGGTATCACCTAGTTCTTTGAGAAGGTCTCTCTGAAGACGGGTGAAATGGCACAAATAATTCAGCGAACGCATGGCAAAGGTCGCTGAAGAAAACATCCACTTGCCATACCTATCCATAGTCCTAGATTCCTTATTAGGAGGATGGACAGGAACTGAAGGGTCAGCCAACTCCTTCTTAGTGGCCGCCGCCACCACCATGGCATCAACGGGGACGCCCTTAGTGAGAAATTGCTTGTCCGAAGGGGCTGTAATAAATTTTGTGGGCCTCCGGGGAGATAGTTCCATAGTATCCAGAGCCGTCCACGCCTTCTGAGCCACCACCTCCATGAGTGGGTCGAAAGGCGGGGACACCCAGGAGGTGGAAGGGCGAGAACTGAACAAGTCCAGGTACACCGACTCGTCCTCAGAAGGGTTGAGGGCAGACCAGTTCCCCCTCTGTTTAAGGATTTCTAGGATGTCAGAAAATGAGACATCCTCACAGGGGGACCTTGGGGACCCTTCCGAATCATCCAGGTTGGTGTCAGATGTCACTGACTCCGGGAGTCCACATGCTTCCTCTTGCATGTCCTCTTCCGAGGGGGCTGGCCCGCAGGATCAGGAGAGGCCTCAGAAGAGGAGGATACGCCCAATGGGGAGACCTGGAGCATTGGTTCTCCACGCTTAGGTTCGGGAGGGTAGGCAGAGGCCGAAGCAGGCACCATGGAAGGAGGGGCCGATCGTCGCGCCGGTATAGGAGCCAGCACGCTCCTCATGACCTCAAAGGCACCCCCATCAGGCAGAGAGGAGGGACCCAGCTCCGAAGAGATGAGAGCTCTTCCCGGCACCGAGAGGGACAGCTCCAAGGCCGATGTCGGGGCTGAGCTCACCTGCGCCGACGCTCCGAGAGGGAGAACGGAGTCGGACAAGGGTCCAATGCCACTCGCCCCCTCGGAACCGACGAGGGAGACTCGGCACCTGGAGCGCTCCAAGGAAGGAGCCAATGAAGGGATCGGAGCCGACGAAGGAACTGATAAGGGTGGAATTGGTTCCGACGCCCCCACGGTACCAACCCCGACGGCCTCCGGCTCCAAGCTCGAAGGAATAGTCAGAGGAGGAACTGGAGCAGGCGTTGGGGAAGCCACTGTTTGTTGAGATGGGCTATGCAATAACTGGGCGAGCGCCTGCAACTTCAAAAGCCTACTGACTACCCTCTCGAGGTCGTGGTCCGAAAGCCTGGAAGATCTAGAGGAGTGAGACCTATGGCTCCGCTCCGAAAGCAAAGGGGACTTCGGAGCCGACCTGACCGACTCTAATGAGGGAGATTGGGAGTGCTTTCAGCTTGGAGACGGCTCCGACGCCAAGGTCGGAGCCGACTGAGGCCTCGATGTATCGGTTCCGGCTGGAACCGACGAGGCAGGAGAAGGTCCGCTCGGCGCCGGCTCCGGACATGGAGCCGACGGTTTGGCGGGCTTGGAAGGTTTTCCTGACAGAGGCTTGGTAGGAGAACCTTCGGGCTTCAATAAGCCCCTTAAGATGAGCTTATTTCTGCGCTCCTGCAGGACTCTTGGGCTAAAGGCATGACAGATGGAACAAGAGTCCTGCAGGTGCAGAGGGCCCAAACAATGCACACAAGAAGTGTGACCGTCTGTCAGAGACATCTTCTGACAGCACGAGTCACACTTCTTGAATCCCGATACCTTGGTATCCTTAGACATGATACCACAGGAACGGGACAACAAAGTCTAACAAGTATACAAACACACACACACAACACTTGACAGACACTCTTACAGTTATTACAATAAAACAAAATTCCACACACACACCTAGTAAAGTAACCTGTATAAATCTACTTTACAAACTACTGCAAAAAGGGGGGGGGCCTAACCACCTTAAGGGTGGAAAAGAGTAGGAAAAACTACTAATAAGGGTGAGAAGACTAGTCGGGTGACTACTAACACTATTAGAAAACAATCTAGGAAAAAATACCAATCGAAACTAACTATAATTATCAAATATTTTAAATACGACCTGGAGCCGGTGAAAACGCAACCTAGTAGCTGAAGCGGCAAACGAGATCTGGGTATATGACGCTTAGCATTATGGGACATAGCATAGCCTCGAGCCGGTAAAAATAGCTCTCGAGCTTTAGTATTAGGCCGATTCAGAGCCGAGGTTCGGCTCCGAACCCATCCAGCAAGAATGAAGGCGAGATTGACAACTTAACATCTATTCTTAACTAACGTTTTCATATTATGTCTAATTTTGTATAATTACTTATACAGTATTTGATATTTGTATTATTTTTAAAGATTATAAAATTATTGTTCTTAAAATGTTTTGTAATACTTGGAAGCTTTTCTCCCTGGGTCTCCACTAAAAATGGGCTTATACCCAGAAATCAAATGTCAATAAATAAATCAAGCAATATGCATTTTCTAAACAGGAAGCATGAAACTCAGGTATTATTGACAGACTGCAATTGTCAGCATTTTACCACAGATTCAAAACCTTTACGAAGGACAAGGCACAAATATGAGTAAAAATCAGTGACAGCTGAAAGGTTTGGACACACAACAAAATTAAGTGCTCCTCTGTGGAATTATCAAACTTTAAAACTGTTAAGACACTTCAACATCACACACACTATCACAGTTGTCTACTATGGAATGATTAATTTACTGCATCTTCATTTTCACAGATGCGCAAATTATTCCAAATGTTTTATTTTCAGCACTAATTCCTTCTGGTATAACATACAAACATACTGTATACTAGGTCTGTCATTGAGGTGATTCACACATTGTTTTCTCCCTAAAACTTTGGCAAACAATGACTTATTACTTTTACATCTGTTTTATTACACTGTGCTAAACGCTATACACCTTTACTAAGAATCTTATCCTGTTCCATCTCACTTTTGTTAACTTTCACTTGAATATAGCTGCATTGTTATTTATTTATTTATTGTCTGAGTGAGTGTCTGATTGTGCTGCCTTCTGCTTACTTTGCAATAAAATTTGCTGCAGATGACAGAAAACATGTAACCCACTACAGGACTGCTTCTCCCACCTCCAATACATCATCAGAAGGCGGGGCTGGATGATATGGAATCAGGAATAATTGGACAATTGCTCAACATACAAGCACACAAACACCAGTTTGCTAAACTTAGTAAATGTA